>NC_142013.1:101833054-102018054 GCF_049901735.1 Notechis scutatus | reverse complement strand
ATATTCTGAAAATGTTTTATTACTCACTGACATATATGATATGCTTGACAGATAGATGAGAGAGAGAGATTGAGAGAGACAGACAGACAGACAGACAGTTAAATACTTTAGCTACTTTAGATAGACAGATGATAAATACAATAGATAGATAGATAGATAGATAGATAGATAGATAGATAGATAGATAGATAGATAGATAGAAGAGATTGAGAGATGATAGATAGATAGATAGATAGATAGATAGATAGATAGATAGATAGATAGATAGATAGATGAAAGAGATTGAGAGAGAGAGAGATGGATAGATGAGATAGCAGAGAGATGTAGAGGTAGATAGATGAGATACATAGATAGATAATATATATAATGATAGATATACTCTAAATAGATGATATAGATGATAGATGATGATGAGAGAGAGAGAGAGAGATGAGAGAGAGAGATGTAGAGGTAGATAGATGTCCCCTTCATCCAATGAGATCTACAACCGCCTTTTACAAGGCAACCTCTCAACTTCTGTTGGGCCACTAAATATTCTGTTTGGGTTACAGCCAGCATCAATTGTCTTTCCATTCGGAGTAGTTTTTGTACCTTTGTTTTTTCTTTTTTCTTTTCTTTTCAATTTATGAGATGGGAGGAGGAGAGAAGAAAAGGGGGAAAATCTGAGTAACACGGGCTATGGTTTGAAAGCCTTTCTTTCCTCCCTCTCCCCTCCCCTTTTCCCCCTTTTCTCTTCTCCCTTTGATTAATAGATCCATGTGGCTAACGGCCTGACATATGGTGCGCGAAGCAGCTTGAGACGCTACCTTAGGCATCCCCTACGGCCATTAACATATTAGAGGCTTCTGTGCAGTCAGACAGTCAGACTTCATCTCCAGCCCAGCGCAGGAAGGCTAAACCCCAGAGCTGTTGGATGCAGGTTTTCAATAATGCATCAGGCTCCCCTGTTCTAAGGGAGCTGTTCTTGGTGCTGAAATTCAAGTGCGACCAACTAATCAGCTCAGGCAACAAAAGAGCCACCAAGGTTTCATAAACCAGGGTGGAAAGGGAGGGTGGCCCGCCTGGGTGTGCATGCTTACGCACGTGCGCATTATTGGGAGTGTTATGGACAAGCCAACGATTTGCATAACTGAATTTAAATACCACATCCACACCTTTGAAGAGTCGTTCGTATCTGACTTGAGTAAATGTCTGTATTAGATATACAGTCAATGTGTTGCATCTCTGTCTAAGTAGCAAGGCTGGAGGAAGAGAAATCTGGGACTATGTCAGAAAGGAATGGAAGACTGTCCGTGATTCCCCTGAAATGTTTGATTCGGAAAGAAACACGTAGCGCAGAGAGCATATCTTCATGTTTAAAAAAAAATCAAAAAATCTTGATGTTTTCCAAAATCAAAAGGAACAAAAACAGACCATAAGAAGATAGGCAAGTAAAATAAGGATAAATCTGCTCATGTGATCTATGCATAAATAGGAATATTCTTTCTTGGCCAAGTATGATTAGACACATAAGGAATTTGTCTCCAGTGCTTAAGCACTCAGTGTACATACAAACAACAACACAGTGGTAAATCGTAGATCATAAATCATAAGATACAATCACAAATCATAAGATCCACACAGCAAGTGATAAATCATAAGATATTAATAGAAGAAGGCAGTAAGAAAAATGAGAAAGATGAGAAGATGAGGATGAGAAGATAAAATGAGAAGATGCCTTCTCATTATATTGCCCAAGATATTTGTTCTCCCAATATTTGCTAGGTAAAGGAAAAAGTAAAGGTTTCCCTCACACCTATGTGCTAGTCGTTTCTGGCTCTAGGGGGCGGTGCTCATCTCTGTTACAATGCCCAAGCATCAGCACTGTCTGAAGACGTCTCCATGGTCATGTGGCCAGCATGACTAAACATCGAAGGTGGACAGAACGCTGTTACCTTCCCACCAAATTGATTCCTATTTTTCTACTTGCATTTTTACATCCTTTCAAACTGCTAGGTTGGCAGAAGCTGGGACTAGTAACAGGAGCTCAGTCCATTACATAGCTCTAGGGATTTGAACTGCCAAACTACCGACTTTTCTGATCGACAAGCTCAGCGTCTTAGCCACTGAGTGCGTCCCTATAATATTTGCTAAGGGTGAAGTAAAAGCCAAACAAGCACCAAATATTTACAATGTAGATCTACAAACATTAAAACATTACTTCTTTGGATCCATTTTGCAGTTCCTGGCTGCTCTGTCCAATCTACATTGATTGCTTATGGTAAAGGCCTCAGGTTTCAGCCTTATTAAGTCAACATGATGCAGCTTAAGTCATGAGGCATCAGCTGTAACTTCCTCACGATAGATATAAACTACAAATGCTGCAATTACAATGTTAGTAGTTATGTTTAGAAGCGTATGCATAAGTATATTTACAGTATGTAGCACATCAACATGCTATGTTTATCATGTTTTCCTAAAAATAAGACCCTGCCTTATATGTTTTTTGCCACCAAAAAAGGCACCAGGTCTTATTTTGGGGGGTGGTGTCTTCCACTGACTCACCTCACTTGCATCACCCCCAGCCTCTTTTTCATTGTCAGAGGCCTTCAGGAACTTCTTCTGTGGCTGGCAAGGCCTGCAAGGCTTTCCTGAAGGCCTCTGCAGCTGATAACAGAGCTCTGAATCGATCTGGAGCTCTGTCATCAGCTACAAAGCCCTTCCAGAAAGCCTTGCTGGCTGCAGAAGAAATGGGCCAGCAAGGCAGGTGTCCGGGTGCGCGTGGCCTGGCTGCAACTGTCTGAAGATAAGTAGTAGGACAGCTCCACCCCTCATCCCCACCCTAGCTTAATCTTTACCCATGCAACCTGGAGTGAGCAGAGTCTTAATTAGGGCTTATTTTTTGGGGGGGGGCTTATATTGGGTGCACATGTAAAAATCAAGATAGGACTTACTTTTGGGTAGGTCATATTTTTGGGGAAAACATGGTAGATCAAAAGGGTTTGCTACATCAATTTCCCCTGTACTGTCCATCTTGAATGACTTGGTGGCTTAGTGTATCCTGTGAAAACACAACCATAGTAAATAGCCAATAAAAAGAGGAACACAGTGGAGAAAGTTTCTAGAAAATCTTGCTGATACCGAGGCATTTTGTACAGTGCACGGAATACAAGAGAGAAAGTTGTTCCACTTTTCCCTTGACAAACAAGCATGTGCTTTTTTCTGTAGGTCGATGAATATGCACGCCTAATTTAACTCTAATACTTTTAAAACAAGGCTGTACAACCTGACCTTCCTTCAAATCCTTGGAGCAAGTCCTCTTTGCTTTTCCCAAAGTTGGCACCAGAGTTTAATTTTTAATATGACCGAATGGAGAAGCCATTAAAGAAACAAGGCAGTCATCATATTAGGCTTGATTCCTGGGGACTTCTTGGATATGTTTAGGCAATTCTCTTGACAGAAATGTTAAAGAAATGTTGGGTTCTGGGTGTTCTTGAAGCATGCTTTTTCTTGGCTCTTCTCAAGCAGGGAAACAACTGAGAACTAAGAAGAGATTTTCTGTCAGTGAAAACAATTAATCAATGGAATGACTCGCCTATAGAAGTTGTGAGTGCTCCAATACTGGAGGTTTTTAAAGAGAGATTCATTTGAAATGGTATAGGGCAGTGGTGGCTAACCTTTTTGGGCTCCTGTGCCAAAAATTGCACACATGCTTGCACGCACACACTCGCATGCCAGCACCCAGAAGGCAATGTGCGCAGCCCCCACACACCCCTGCGCATGCACATGGGATTCCCCCCATCACTGCCCCCTTATTGGCACTGCACCTCCCAGCTGATTTTCATCCCATTTGAGGCTTTTTTTTGCCTGCCAGAAGCTTGAGGGATGCCTCTGCAGGCTTTGCAGGCTGAAAAATGGGCTCGTTTCATCACTTCTGCTATTTCCGGAAATACAGCAAGTGATGAAACAGGCCTATTTTTTCGGCCTGCAAAGCCTGCAGAGGCTTCCTTCAAGCCTCTGGCAGGCCGAAAAAGGCCCGAAAATCACCTGGAAGGGTGCGTGCATGCATAGTGAGGTAAGTTTGCCTGGGGCGCGCATGCCCGCACAAATGGCTCTGTGTTCCACATGTAGCACACGTGCCATAGGTTTGCCATCACGGATATAGGGTCTCCTGCTTGAGCAGGCATTCGGACTAGAAGACCTCCAAGTTCCCTTCCATCTCTGTTATTCTGTTAAGATTGGTTCAAATGTTTCCTTGTGTAGCCTGTAATTAAATGTCTACAAAAGACAAAGCAAGCTCAGGGAAGGACAAGTATTAAAAATAATAAATATATACTCTTCACTATTATTATTGTTCTGAGTCCCGTCCCCCACCCCAATGTGACACCTTAGAATTCTCTGGTGGGCTCCCATGTAAGAATTCAGCAGTACCAACCTTATTCAGCTTTGAAGATCAGCCAATATCAGCTATGAGCAATCATCTGCTGAAGTGACGATAATATTTAATGGATATACTTATACTTAAAGTAGATTGTGTTTAACCTGTCCAGTCCACCTAGTTTTGGCAGTGTAACCTCCTCTCACCCCAGTCAATGGTAGGCCAAAAAATTGATCACAAACCTGATATGGACTTTTGCTACAAATGTAAACTGTCTCTGTGCTACATACAGCCAGATACTTCTGAATATTCCTCAGCATTATTTTTCTCCATCTATTAAGTCAGTGGTCTCCAACCTTTCTCGCTGCATGGACCACTGGCAGTGGGCTTCACATGCTCACCGCTGCTTACATGGACCAGTTCCCAACAGCCATGGGCCAATACCAGGCCACAGACCAGGGGTTGATTGAATTGTTTGGGGACTAACAATAGAATAGAATAGAACAGAACAGAACAGAACAGAACAGAGGAGAGTAGAATAGAGTAGAATAGAGTAGAACAGAGTAGAATAGAGTAGAACAGAACAGAGAGTAGAGAGTAGAGTAGAGTAGAATAGAAAAGACTAGACTAGACTGGACTGGACTGGACTGGACTGGACTGGACTAGACTGGACTGGACTGGACTGGACTGGACTGGACTGGACTAGACTAGACTAGACTAGACTAGACTAGACTAGACTAGAATAGAATAGAATAGAATAGAATAGAATAGAATAGAATAGAGAGTAGAGTAGAGTAGAGTAGAGTAGAGTAGAGTAGAGTAGAGCAGAGTAGAGCAGAACAGAGAGTAGAGAGTAGAGAGTAGAGAGTAGAATAGAATAGAATAGAATAGAGATAGAATAGAATAGAATAGAATAGAATAGAATAGAATAGAATAGAATAGAATAGAATAGAATAGAATAGAATAGAATAGAATAGAATAGAATAGAATAACAGAGTTGGAAGGGATTTTGGAGGTCTTCTAGTCCAACCCCCCTCCTTGGGCAGGAAACCCAATACCATTTCAGACAGTTGTCCAATCTCTTCCTAAAAACTTCCAGTGTTGGAGCATTCACAACTTCTGGAGGCAAGTTGTTCCACTGATTAATTGTTCTAACTGTCAGGAAATTTCTCTTTAGTTCTAGGTTGCTTCTCTTCTTAATTAGTTCCCACCCACTGCTTCTTGTCCTGCCTTCAGGGGCTTTGGAGAATGGATTGACTCCCTCTTCTTTGTGGCAGCCCCTGAGATATTGGAACACTGCTATCATGTCATCCCTAGTCCTTCATTTCATTAAACTAGAGCTACCCAGTTCCAGCAACCATTCTTTAGATGTTTTAGCCTCCGGTCCCCTCATCATCCTGGTTGCTCTTCTCTGCATTCTTTCTAGAGTCTCACGTCTTTTTTACATCGTGGCGACCAAAACTGGATGCAGTATTCCAAGTGTGGTCTTACTATGGCATTAGTGTGTGATATTAACACTTCGTGTGATCTTGATTCTGTCTCTCTGTTAATGCAGCCTAGAACTGCTCCAGAAGCATTTCCAGATAGTGAGATTCTCTGTTTTGCTTCCAAGATAAATTCTAACTCCTGCTCCAATAATTCTTCAGATGGATATACTTGGTGCTCACGGTTTATTTCCCCCCCAAAAAAACAACCATTTTACCGAGCAGGCTTAGGCTACCAGAGAATGGCTGACCCCAAATCATCCACTGAGCTTACATGGCTGAGAGTAAAAAGTAGAACCCAGATCTCTCACTCCTTATCCAGCACTTTAACCACTACATCAAACAATCTGGTAGACGTGTGAATCTGTCTGTGTAAAGGACAAAGGGTTTTGTTTACAGTCTCTTAAAATGATGGCTTATATTATAATAGAAATGTTTGGAAATCCACTTCTGTTTTCCTCTTAATGATACAAAAAAATACAGAGCAGCAGTATTAGTAGCTGAGATGCAATATTGTTCGCTGAGATAGTGCTCCACCTTCAGGCTAATCTTCGAAACATTTTGTTTTTACTCTGTTTCAAAAAATGTGTCAACATTGTCTTTCTGCAAATTTATTTATTTATTTTATTTATTTATTTGATTTGTCAATTGTTTACAAGATAATAAGTACAAGTGTATACATGGTTGTGAATATATGAAATAGGTACATATAAGAAAAATAAAGAATAAGGAAACAATAGGACAGGGACGTAGGCACGTTGGTGCGCTTATGCCCCCTACAGACCTCTTAGGAAGGGTGAGGTCAATAGTAGACAGTCTCAGGTTAAAGTTTTGGGGTTTGGGAAGAGACTACAGAGTCGGTAGAGTATTCCAGACATTGACCACTCTATTGCTGAAGTCATATTTCCTGCAATCAAGTTTGTGCGGTTTACTTGTTGAAAAATGTGTCAACATTGTCTTTCTGCAAATTGCTGAGAAAGGCCTAACAATGGCCCTTGGAGAAGAATATCCCACCCTACCCTGGAGGTCCCTTGCAATGTATCTAGGAGGCTTGTAGAAACTTAGCAGTGACTTATCCATGCACTTCAACAGACAACATACTTTCTCTCTCTCACGTTTTAGGCTTCTCAAAGATGATAGGAAGGGAATGGATAAGTCACTGCTAATCCAGGAATGGATTTTGGCATGGGATTGAGTTGGGGACCTCTCACAATTTCCTAGGATGAGCTGCTTCTCTCTTCAGCTATGGTCTGTGCATCCCTTGCTCAGAGTCCAAGCAGAAATGGAGAATCTGAGAGGGGAATAAAAGCACCAGAAACTAATTTTCCATCAGTGCAATTGTTGACAGTCCCATGAATCAGTAAGTGAGAATTGTCTCAGTTCTTTTCAAATAACTGGTATATTTTTAACTGACTTCTCGAAAAGCTGGTGTAGCTCAAAAAAGTGGAGTTAATAAGCAATGGTTGAACCCAGTCCATGGTTTAGGCTTTGAATGCCCAGCAAGGAAGAATAGGTGAATATTGGTTTATTTGGGGCCCTTAAGAAGCAGAATGTTTCATAAATGAGCAGTGAAGGTAATGTATTCCTGATAGCCCAGTGTCTCCTTCTCTTTTCAAACAGCCCAAGTCTTTTGGAACTTCAAACTTTTCACTAGAAAAATGCCAGACATGCAAATTGCTTATCTCATTTTCACTCTTCTAATTTCATTTTCCCCCCACTTCATATTTTGGGGAAAGAACTGAAGAATAGACCTTGTCCATACTTCATCAGTAAAGGCTCTTAATCTTGCCTCAGCCTACCTGCTCCTACGAGGGATCTTGTATCTTTAAAACCAACATGACCATACATTATTTTGTTTTCTTCCACTCCTGTTCCTGATCTGGATTAAGAGAGTCTCTTTGTATTCTTTGGACATTGGACTGCAAGATTGGCTGCTCTTCCCTGCTTTTGGAAATCTCTCTTTGTGAAGAGCCAGTTTGGTCTAGTGGTTAAGACACCAGGCCAGAAAGCAGGAGATTCTGAGTTCAAATGCTACTTAAAGCCACAAAAGCCAGTTGGATGACTTTGGGCCTCTCTCTCCCTCTCTTTCTCCCTCTTTCCCTCCCTCCTTCCCTCCCTCTCTCAGCCCAACCCACCTCATAAGGTTGCTGTTATGGGGAAATGTTCACTGCCTTCAGTTATTTGAAAAAATAATAAAGGAGATGATAGATAGATATCTAGATAGAGAAATATCTAGATAGAGATATCTAGATGATAGAGAGATACATCTAGAGATAGAGATAAATATCTAGATGATAGAGATACATCTAGAGATAGAGAAAAAGATGGAGAGAGAGACAGACAGACAGATAGATAAAGATTGATTAGACAGACAGACAGACAATAGAGATAGGAATGACAATACATGTTTGTCTGTTCTTGATTTTAATGGTGAAGTCCAGCCAGTCAAATCCTCATGATCATTATGGGCTATGCTTAAAAAAAACAAAAAACAAGGATCACCACCAGTGCTCCCTGAAGGTTTCAAAAAGTTCACCTTAATGCCACGAAAAGCGATGAAAGGCCAACTCTTTCTTCTCCACCTTCATAGACTGCAACCAATGCTTCACACTCTAACCCTGCTCATATCTACAAAACAGTAAAGAATCCCACTAAACTCAGCCGGGACTTTCCCCAACTTAAATGTGCTCTTCAGTCCTAGTCACAGAAGATTTTGAGATGGCATTTCAAATTCAATAAAACTTATGCCAGTGTGACATTTACTGTCCTTATGATCCACCTATTGTCTCTATCATCCTCGTTTTGAATAGCCTACTATCCAAAATAATGGTTTATAAAGTCCAAAGGATATGAGGAAACTGCCTTTGGATGACTGTGGGAATAAGAAGAGCAAACAGGCCACGTGGAGACTCCTGGGAGGGGAGGGGGGGTGGGGCCAGCCAGTCATTGCAACTACTGATTTGGTGAACCAGGTGTAAAATTAACATCTGGTTCACTGGAACAGGTGTGAACAGATAGCAGCCCACTCCTGTTCCTGATCTGGATTAAGAGAGTCTCTTTGTATTCTTTGGACATTGGACTGCAAGATTGGCTGCTCTTCCCTGCGGAATGGGCCATGCAGGATGAGAGAGATTGCATTCAATGGGGCTGTCTTGTCCTTGACTCTTTGCCCTTGACTAAATTACCCTTGAAAGCAATGGGTGAAACCTAGGAGCAAGAATCCTTGGAATAGTACAGTAAGTCTTGATGACAATCATAAACTTCAATTTGCATGGTCACTTGCAAACTCAGCTTGCACTGTAGGTAGCAGTCAATCAACAATGGAATATTGGGTGACTCTTTCAGTCTAAGCTACAACTCTTTAAGGTGGGAGGTGATTGGTCCAAATCCTTGCATCCCCTTCTCTATTTTCTGGCCTGTGTGAATCGCACCGATTGATGGTGCTCTCTTGGAAGGAACCCTTAAGTCTCCTTCGAGAACAGGTTGACTCCTTGTGATGTCATGGACATTCTTGACAAACAGGAAATGTTTTGCCTTCTTCCCAAATGTTTATGGAGATTCTCAACCATCCAGACCTGGTTGTCCCAAAGGTGCTTTTCCAAAAAGCAACTGAACTTTCATTCATTCATTCACCTTTTCTTTCCAAATGTTTTGCCAACTCCTCTCTCTAACATATAGCCCTTGAGTTTCTTTGTGGTCTCTGATGCAAACCATGATGCTCAACCTCATCTAGCTTTTTTCAAGATGTCCATGCCAGATTTGCCAAGGATATAATGGTCAGATGCTTTCTAAGCATTAGCAGCAGGACTTAATGATTAGCAAAATAAAACCATGCCCTGTTAATAAACTAGAAGAAAGAAAGAAAGAAAGAAAAAGAAAGAAAGAAAGAAAGAAAGAAAGAAAGAAAGAAAGAAAGAAAGAAAGAAAGAAAGAAAGAAAGAAAACAAGGAAGGAAAGAAGGAAGGAAAGAAGGAAGAAAGGAAAGAAGGAAAGAAACAAGGAAGGAAGAAGGAAAAACAAGGAAAGAAGGAAAAAAAGCTAGCAAGGAAGGAAGGAAGGAAGGAAGGAAGGAAGGAAGGAAGGAAGGAAGGAAGGAAGGAAAGAAAGAAAGAAAGAAAGAAAGAAAGAAAGAAAGAAAGAAAAAGAAAGAAAGAAAGAAAGAAAGAAAGATGAAACAAGGAAGGAAAGAAGGAAAGAAGGAAGAAAGGAAAGAAGGAAAGAAACAAGGAAGGAAAGAAGGAAAAACAAGGAAAGAAGGAAAAACTAGCAAGCAAGCAAGCAAGCAAGCAAGCAAGGAAGGAAGGAAGGAAGGAAGGAAGGAAGGAAGGAAAGAAAGAAAGAAAGAAAGAAAGAAAGAAAGAAAGAAAGATGAAACAAGGAAGGAACGAAGGAAAGAAGGAAGAAAGGAAAGAAGGAAGAGGGAAAGAAGGAAAGAAACAAGGAAGGAAGGAAAGAAAGGAAGAAACAAGGAAGGAAGAAAAGAAACTAGCAAGGAAAGAAAGAAAGAAAGAAATGAAACAAGGAAAGAAGGAAGGAAGGAAGGAAGAAAAGAAACTAGCAAGGAAAGAAAGAAAAAAGGAAGGAAGGAAGGAAAGAAGAAAAGAAAGAAAGAAAGAAAAAAGGGAAGAAGGGAAGGAAGAAAGAAGCAAAGAAGGAAGGAAAGTTTCTACCCATCTGAAACCCACCCTGCCTGCCACTGATCAGAGAAGCTTCCGGGTTTTTGTTTTTGTTTTATTGCTTTTAGGGAACTGCCAAGGGATGGATTCGAAATAAGCTCCCGCCTACTCCGGATTCAGTCCGCATTCTCCGTCAGGCGAATCCTGGCCGCTTGGCAAGCTTTCTCTCCCCACCCCCGCCCCCTCGCTTGTTTCAGCAGCCTGCCGGCCTTAATAAAATCGCCGAAGTGGAAGGGGGAAATCGACGTAAATCAATTTCCTGGTTATTCGAATTTGCTCCCAAGGAAGAGCCCCCCAGTTGCTCTGGCCAAGCCCGAAGTAAACGGGAGCCCCTTCCGAGGGCGCCCCCCCCCACGGCCCCCAAAGGAGGAACCAAATTCGCACAAAAGCCATAAATATCAATACCCACCTTTCGCCCCTGTCCTGGCCTCTGCGACTCTTCTTCCTCGGCTCTGGAAGTTTGCAAGAGCTCGCTCGCAGCCTGAAAATACGGCTTTTTATATCACCAACGGGCGATTAATATTGCATTAACTGTATTTAACATTTTCCCCCTCTGTCTTCCCTCCCGCCGTCTCCCTCTCCCTCTCTCTGTCTTTTGAGTACCAGGCATCTGTAAGTTTCAGCTAGGAGATGGGGGCTTGGGGGGTGGGTGAGAATTCTTGGGTAGTAGTAGCCATAACTACCTGGGAAATGGGTTGTTGTTGTTGTTTTATTTCGTTTGTATTTCCCTCCCTTCCCTTTTCAGTGTTCGGGGCCTGGCAGCCCAGTCGGGGTGTTTTGAAGTAAGGAGGACTCGCTGTTTACAGAGTGTTTCAGATACGGTGATGTCGGTCTGAAGACCGCGCAGTGTTGAGCTCACTGTACTGGCCAGCACTTCGGAGGGAGGGAGGGAGGAATGGAAAGAGGGAGGAAGGGAGGGAGGAAGGCTGGAAGCAAGGGAGGGAGGAAGCAACGGAGAGAGGGAGGATGGAAGGGAGAGAGGATGGAAGGGAGGGAGGAGGAATGGAAAGAGGGAGGGAGGCTGGGAGGAAGGAAGGAAGGAAGGAAGACTGAAAGTAAGGGAGGGAGGGAGGAAGGCTGGGAGGAAGGGAGGAAGGAATGGAAAGAGAGAGAGGAAGGAAGTAGAGGGGGAAGCAATGGAGGGAGGGAGGCTGGAAGGAAGGGAGGGAGGAAGGGAGGAAGGAAGGGAGGAAGGAATGGAAAGAGAGAGGAAGGAAGGGAGAGGGGGAAGCAATGGAGGGAGGGAGGCTGGAAGGAAGGAAGGGAGGGAGGGAGGAATGGAAAGAGAGGAAGGAAGGGAGAGGGGGAAGCAATGGAGGGAGGGAGGCTGGAAGAAGGGAGGAAGGAAGGGAGAAAGGAAGGAATGGAAAAAGAGAGGGAGGGAGGGAAGGAGGAAGGAAGGGAGGAAGGAGGAAAGGAACTCTCTCCTAGGAACGGATTTAAACGCCCGCGATGCTGTCGAACTTTTTTTTCCGATCTGGAACTTCCGAGTTTTTCGACTTCAAGGGGAAGAAAGCCTCCTCAATCAATCAATCAATCAGTAAAATAACAGGAAGATCCACTCCTTTCCAAACTCATTTAGCTGATGGATTCCCCTCTTGGCCCTTCTCCCTCCCCACCACTCCCGTCTCCTCCCCGCCTCGCTCCGCCTCCTCTCGGCTAATTCGAATGCATTGCGCACCTTCCAAGAAACGCCAGGCGAAACCCCCTTTCCCCCCGCCCCCACCCCAAATTCCCTCCCTCGGGTAGACTGCTCCTTCTCCATCCTTGCAAGGACAAGTCCGTCGCTTGCCGCGCAAGCCAGCGCCTGCCAGAAGCGGCGCCGGCTGGCTCGGTTGAACACGGCTGACTCCTGGGCCAAGAAACTTTGCCTCGCCCCCTCCCCATAATAAAGTTCCTCCTTTTGCGGATCCCGACGCTGTTTTGCCTTCTCGCCAAGAAACGCGTAAAGAGCACCAGCCTTCCTGCCGCCGTCCAAACTTCGGCGGTTCTTTTTGGCTCGATTTTTGAGCAGCTAAATGAGTTTTGACTCCTTTCCGGCTCTTTAAGCCTGGCTTGCTTGCCTGGATTAAGCCTCCGCGGGGCTTATTTTTATTTTGCTCCCCTTCTGCCACCGTATGGAAATAGGTTGGGTTATCTTGCACAGGAAAAGAAAAAGATGTTGAGACTCTAGAAAAAGTGCAGAGAAGAGCAACCAGGATGATTGGGGGACTGGAGACGAAAACGTATGAAGAACAGTTGCAGGAACTGGGCATGGCTAGTCTAGGGAAGAGAAGGACCAGGGGAGACATGATAGCAATCTTCCAATATTTGAGGGGCTGCCACAGAGAGGAGGAAGGGGTCAAGCTGTTTTCTAAAGCACCGAAGGCCAGACAAGGAATAATGGATGAAAACTGAACAAGGAGAGATTCAAACTGGAAATAAGGAAGAACTTTCTGACAGTGAGAACAATCAACCAACGGAACAGAAGTTGCCTTCAGAAGTTGTGGGAGCTTCATCAGTGGAAGCTTTCAAGAAGAGACTGGATTGTGATCTGTCAGAAATGGTATAGGGTCTGCTTGGGCGGAGAGTTGGACTAGATGACCTACAAGGTCCCTTCCAACTCTGATTATCTGTTAAACATCTGTTTAAAAAACAGAAAACCGGATAACCCAAAGGTGTTTTTTCCCCCCCAGGAAGCAACTGGACCAGTGGTGGGATTCAAATTATTTTACTACCAGTTCTGTGGGCGTGGCTTGGTGGGCGTGGCAGGAGAAGGATACTGCAAAATCCCCACTCCCTCCCCATCCCACTAACCTGCTTTCCAGCTCTGTTCTCCTGTGCAGGGCAACCAAAGAAGACCCAGCCGGTCAGCTGGGACTCGGGAGGCAGGGTGGGGGTGGGGCCAGTCAGAGGTGGCATTTGCTGGTTCTGGGAACTACTCAAAATTTCCACCACTGGTTCTCCAGAACTGGTCAGAACCTGCTGAATAACCACCTCTGAACTGAACTTCCTTTTTCTTTTTAAGACTTTTCGCTTCTCATCCAAAAAGCTTCTTCAGCTCTGACTGGACGGTGGGGAATGGAAGGATTGATACTCCTTGCAGACAGCTGGTCATTTGCATCCTTTTAGAGGGTCATTGAAGCACCTGGAGGTTTATCTGTGTCCTCAAAGTCACCTGAGTATTTCTCCTGGTTCCTGTATTCTGCAATTTTTCCCTCTGGAAATCCATTCCTACTTCCACACCATTCAAAGGGTGTTCATCCCAAATTGTACAGCTAAAAGTCTGTAGAGATTCTTGGTCATCCAGGTCATGGTTGCCCCAAAGATGCTTTATTTTCAGGAGGCAACTGGACTTTCTTGGTTTGTTTTTTCCTTTTGAAGAGGCTTCGCTTCTCATCCAAGAAGCTTAAGGAATATAAATCATTGGGCTGAGAGCTGTCTGCAAGGAATATTATTTAATAATATTATTTATGCTAAACAAATAGTTCCCTCAACACTGTCCAACTATTTACAAAGTCTGCACTACTATTACTATTAATCTTCTCATCACTCCTTATCACCCATCCCTTCCCACTTATGACTGTATGACTGTAACTTTGTCACTTGTATCCCTATTTAATATTGACTGTTTCCTAATATGATTTGATTGCTTATTGTACCCTATGACTATCATTAAGTGTTGTACCTTATGATTCTTGATTCTTGATGAATGTATCTTCTCTTTGATGTACACTGAGAGCAGTTGCACCAAGACAAATTCCTTGCGTGTCCAACCACACTTGGCCAATAAAGAGTTCTGTTCTATTCTAAAAAATATAAACCCTTCCATTCCCAACCATCTGGTCAGAGCTGAAGAAGCTTCTTGGATGAGAAGTGAAACATCTTCAAAAGAAGAAAGTCCAGTTGCCTCCTGTAAAAAAAAAAAAAAAAAAAAAGCACCTTTGGGACCCAACCATGACCTGGAGGACCGAGAATCTCTACAGACTTATAACCGGTTTCAAGTGCCTTAAAACTGAGAACCTTGGATACCATGGCCAAATAGCATCCATCTGAGCTGTGGGTTTCATCCTTACCCCATTGCCCCAGCGATTAAAGGAAGTACTATTGGGAGCACTTTACAGCTGTTTATTGTATAGTTATTGTACAGCTGGTCCACTGCATCCTTCAACAACCCTTCGATGACTCTCTAAAGGATGCAAGTGACCACTCTTTGGATTCCTTTCAGATATCTTGACCTTTCCTTCCTATGTTTGTTGGCACACAGCATATTTGGATGGTGCAAGGTGAGGAGAAGTTGTCCCAAGCAGGCTAACCTTAAAAACAATTGAACAATTGGCCAGTGCACAACCCACATTCTCATCCTGATGGGGGCTAATTCTATTTAAAGTCGTGCTGCATTATTCAGGTGCCATTTATCGTGTCTTCATCTTCCTTTTGTGGCACTTCTGGAAGCAGTTTTCTGCCGTCTAGTGTCTAGGATGGTTTCTGAACTGAATTTTGCCCGCTGAACTTTTATTATTATTAAAAACAAAAGGATAGAGGTAAGCATTTATAATCTGTGAGTGATGATCGGTGATTCTGTCCTTTGAAATCAGGTGAATGGTTTATTTTAACAAGAAGCAATATAGACTCTGTTTCCATGAGCCACTGAAACACAAATTAAGGCAAACAGCATTGCTACAGCAGTCCAGACACATTGTCAGCTTATGGATCAGTAACAGAATAACAGCATTGAAAGGGACCTTGGAGGTCTTCTAGTCCAACCCTTGCTCAAGCAGGAGAACCTATACTATTCCAGGCAAGTGCCTGTCCAGTCTTTTTCTTAAAAGCCTCCAGAGATGGAGCTCCAACAACTTCTGAAGGCAAGCTGTTCTACTGGTTCATTGTTCTCACTGCTAGGAAGTTTCTACTTAATCCCAGGTTGCTTCTCTCCTTGGTTAGTTTCCACCCATTGTTTCTTGCCTTGCCTTCTGGTGCTTTGGAGAATAGGTTGAGCGCTTCTTCTTTGGCCCTTCAAATATTGGAACACTGCTATCATGTCACCCCTAGTCCTTCTTTTCACTAAATATACCCAATTCCTGCAATCTTTCTTCTTGGGTTTTAGCCTGCAGCCCCCTAATCATTTTTGTTGCTCTTCTCTGCCCTCTTTCCAGAGTCCTCTACATCTTTCTTATAATATGTATCATATGATCTTATGTGGCATATGGAATTTGGAAATTGAATTAATTGAAGTGTGTCGCATGAATGCAACCATATCATTCTTAAGGTATTGAGTAGGGCAGATTCAGGTCCATCCCCAGCCAGAGAAATTCAGCCTCTTAATCCAGCCTACCTTAAAGGATTGTTGTGGTAGGCAAAAAAACAAAAAAACCATTTAGCATTCTCATTTATGCAAATACACACACACATACAGAGCTTTCCCTCCATCATTTGCTGCTTCTCTAAAGCAGATTGACAGACATCTACCATGTATACATCCTGGCCACAAACTGATCGTATACACCATTGATGAATAAGGGCCCTCTACTCAAATATACTGTACTTTCATTAGCAGCACTGCTTGAAATTTATGGCCCTACCTCATTATTTGGCTTCTGTGGTGTGGGTTTCATCTGCAATCTAATAAGAGTGCAAACCAGCAAAACCCTCTTTGATTCAATTCAGCTCAAGGTCTACATGTCTGCAGCTCATGGATTCCATTGGGATCCAAACTTCTCCACTGCACAAGCAGGAAACCAGACTGCTGAACAAAGGAACTTAGATGCACCGGGTGCTGGGTGAGGTGGTGTAGTGGCTGAGGTTAGAACCCAGGCGACTGTGAGTTATGGTCCCACATTAGGCGTGAAGCTACTGACCTCAAGCCAATTGTTTTCTGTCAACCTAGGAAAGAGGCAATGGCAAATCACTAGGGAAGGGAAGGGAGGGGAAAGGGGAAGGGAGGAAAAAAGGGAAGAAAAGGGGGAAAGAGGGAAGAAAAAGGGAAAGGGGGAAGGGGGAAGGAAAGGAAAGGGAAGAGGAAAGGGAATGGAAGAGAAGGGAAGAAGGAGAGGAGAGGAGAGGAAAGGAAAGGAAAGGAAAGGAAAGGAAAGAGGAAGAGGAAGAGGAAGAGGAAGAGGAAAGGGAATGAAAGGAAGAGGAAAGGGAAGGGGAGGGAAGGGGAGGGAAGGGGAGGAAAGGGGAGGGAAGGAAAGGGTCTTACTAAGAAAGCTATGGGGACGAATCCAGGCAGTTGCTAAGGGACAACACTGACTCCAAGCATACTCACTTTACTATTGGGTAATAAAACTAATTGAGCTCAATGACCTCCTACTAGAAGACACCTCTAGGATTACCAGACACTTTTACATACTTTTTTTTTAAATTGCTGAACTTAAACTTCTTCAGGAAGATGAGGTCCCCGTTATCTACAAACAAACAATGCTGATACAGCAGGGCTTTAAGGGGTGCTCCAGCAGACCGTGCCCCAAAGGTATCAAAGCAAGAAGGACCTCAACAAACGAGCTAGCAGTCAGGTCCCTTTCTGTTTCAAGGTGGTACCATGGACAGCGAAGTTGGAGAGAAATTGGGAAATGCTTGAATAGGAGGCAACCACTTAACATTTAGTGTCTATGGAGATTCTCAGCCATGCAGGTCAAGGTTGTCCCAAAGGTGCTTTTTTTCAAGAGGCAACTGGATTCTCTTTGTTTTTCCTTGAAGTCCTTTGGCTTCTCATCCAAGAAGCTTCTTCTTTCAGCTTCTTCCAATATTTGAGGGGCTGCTACAGAGAGGAAGGGGTCAAGATATTTTCTAGGCCAGACAAGGAATAACGGATGGAAACTGAACAAGGAGAGATTCAACCTGGAAATAAGGAGAAACTTTCTGACAGTGAGAACAATCAACCAATGGAACAACTTGTCCTCGGGAAGTTGTGGGAGCAGCATCAGTTGAGACTTTCAAGAAGAGATTGGACTGCCATTTGTCAGAAATGGTGTAGGGTCTCCTGCTTGGGTGGGGGGGGGGTTGGACTAGATGACCTACAAGGTCCCTTCCAACTCTGATTATCTATTAATAGCTTCTTGGATGAGAATCGACAGGTCTTCTAAGAAAAACAAGATAGTCCAGTTGCCTCTTGGGAAAAAAAAAGCACCTTTGGGATTGACATTTACTGGTTTCTCTTTTTTTCTAAACCTCTAAACTTTTGAGGATCGCTCCTTAAATAAGGCTCCCCACCCTCCCGGACCCCCAAGGTGTTTCTACCCCCCCCCCCAAACTTTCCAGCTCACCCCCCCAAAATCTGTCCAGCTCAGGGCCCTTTAGCGTGGTTGATCTCAATTAGAAGTATTTTCCCTGGCTCCTCTCGACTCCTTCCCACGACGTCTCAGCTCTGCAACCGACAAATGAGGACAATTATGACCTCGCGTAGCAAGAAATACGTCCAGTTGTAGCGCCGCTTTCTTCCCACCAACAATTTAGGATCGTCTTTATACCACATACCGGCGCCCAGTGGCTTCGCAGATCCCGCGAAGGGCTCGATTCACACCTCGTGCCCAATTGATGGGAAAAGGGAACGCGTCAAGATTGACCCGGGTTATTTTGTGAAGGGGGGCAGGGGGAAAGAGGACGTTGTTCGTTGGTCCTTCGTCCTCAAATTCACCGAAAATAAACGGGGTTGAGTCAAATGGATTTGTTCCTCCGTAAGTTGCTTCATTGTCTGCACCTAACGATGCACCCCGAAACAGAAGGGGTGGACAGTGGGTGGGAGAGAGGCTGAAACGGCTCCCCTGTCTTGTCACGGGATCGGAACTGGGAGTACTCAGGTCTGGGGCTCTTTGAAAGGTCGTGGTGACTCTGGAAAGTCACAGTGAGCAAGGAGGCTCCAAATTACTCGCTGGGAAAGCACAAGCTCCGTCTCTTACGGCCGCAGTTTGTTCTCGCCACCTCCCGCAAACGCGCTGGGTAAGCGCTTTTTAAGGTAGCCGGCGACTTAACGCACGGCGCGCCTCTCGTTTTGCAAAGAGGAATCGTGTTGGGAAAACGGGATTTTAGAGTAGGCAGCCTCAAGCTTTCCAGACCTTTTGGAGCCGGACTACAACTCCCACGCTACCTTGCCGTCAGCGTTCTTGGCGGGGATTCATAGAAGTTAAAAGTTCAGAGCAATTATGTTTCCTTAGCTTATTTCATAACTTGGGGAGGTGGTAGCCCGTGGGAGAAAGGATGGAAAGAGACAAAGGCAGAGAAGGGAGGAAGGAAGGGAAGGGAAGGGAAGGGAAGGGAAGGAAGGAAGGAAGGAAGGAAGGAAGGAAGGAAGGAAGGAAGAAGGAAGGAAGAGGAAGGAAGGGAGGAAGGAAGGAAGGGAAGGAAGAGGAAGGAAGGAAGAAGAGAAGGAAGGAAGAAGAGAAGGAAGGAAGGAAGAAGAAAGGAAGAGGAAGGAAAGAAGGAAGGAAAGAAGGGAGAAGAGGAAGGAAGAGGAAGGAAGGACGGAGAGGAGAGGAAGGAAGGAAGGAAGGAGGAAAGGAAGGAAGGAGAGGAAAGAAGGGAAGGAGGGAGGGAGGAAAGAAAACAGGAAGTGAATTTAGGTTACTACAAAGCTGCCTTTAATACCATAATTATGAAAGTTATTTTGGGATTCTGAAAATTATAGAAAAATAGGCTGGAATAATAAGCTTTCATCTGGAATAAACACGATTGCTTGAAAGACTGTAGTCTTTTTCACTTGGACAAGGGGGTGAGGTTCGGAGGAAAAGCCCATTTTGTTGATAAACGTTCCGCTCCTTTGTTTTGTTCGAAGCCGCCGCTTGAGTCCCAATTTCCAAACCGGCCCTCCTCGGGAATCACATTCGAAAAGAAGTCGGGGTGAGTGATGGGGGAAACCCCTGTAAATCCGTGGCCCTAACCTCGACTCTTTTCTTCGCCCGCAAAAGACCTCCACATCCCTCCACAGCCCGGACCTTCCTTCCCGCCCAACGGTTAGCAGTACTAATATTAATATTCATCCTAGCAACTTTTCTTTCTTTCTTTCTTTCTTTCTTTCTTTCTTTCTTTCTTTCTTTCTTTCTTTCTTTCTTTCTTTCTTTCTTTCTTTCTTTCTTTCTTTCTTTCTTTCTTTCTTTCTTTCTTTCTCTTCTTTCTTTCTTTCTTTCTCTCTCTCTCTCTCTCTCTCTCTCTCTCTCTCTCTCTCTCTCTCTCTCTTTCTTTCTTTCTTTCTTTCTTTCTTTCTTTCTTTCTAAGAAAGGCGAGGGGCGCCTGGCGGAAGCCCGCCTCCCATCAAGCCGCCTCGACAACAATTACTAAAGTTTTTAATTAGCCTCTTGTTATAATTCATTTTATTAATTTTCCAAATCTCAGCCCATGAATTATGCAGAGGGCGGCGGGGGTAATTGTGTTTGCAGCGGTTGGAAGTGGGGGGGAGAGGAAGGCGCGCGATTGGCTCCCTCTCTCCTACGGTACCTTTTGCCTTCCTGGCTCCCCGCCCGATTTCCCGGGCCTGGGCGGTAGGAGAAGCGCTCATATTTTATCAACCTTTTAAAAACACAGATTAATTAATGCTCATCGGAGACTTGTCTAGGGGGGTGGGGGCAGGTTCCCAGGAGTAAGGGGGAATGTTTGCGGCTCGGGCAGAGGTAATCAATTAAGGGATCTCCCTTTTTCACCGAGGAAAAAGGAAGGGAGAAGCAGGTGAAGTTATTATGAGGCGGTGCCTCTCGGTTTAAATGGGAAGCTTTGGAATCGGAGGAGTAGTTCCGTGTTTGTTTTTTGCAAGGAGAAATCGTTCTGGGGGAGGGAAAGAAATGGGATTCAGAGCTGCTATTATTATTATTATTATTATTATTATTATTATTATTATTATTATTATTATTATTATTATTATTATTATTATTATTATTATTATTATTATTATTATTATCATCTTTGGTGAAATTCACAGCCTTTGGGGCTGGTTGGTAGCTCAACAACTCGAGTCCTAACCAAGGACCTAGGGACTTTTAAGGTAACATCGGAGGATATAAGCTGTTCCAAGTAAGTGGTTTTTTGTAGAATCAGGGTATTCAAGTCTGATAAATTCAGAATTTCCAAATAGAGAGGTAGCTCTTTAGATATTGCTCCAAGGGCTCCAATTACAATTACTATTACCACTATTACCACTATTACTACTATTACTATTATTATTACTACTACTACTATTTATTCTTAATTATTAATTATTTATTATTATTATTATTATTATTATTATTATTATTATTATTATTATTATTATTATTATTATTATTATTATTATTATATCCAGGACCGCGATGCAAAGAATATCTTTCATCCGTCCGGATTTGGGGACAATTTCTTGCACCGTTATAGGAAATTATCAACTTTTTGTACCGGGATCAAATACAGGCTTAATGCAGAGAACTCTCAATTTATGACTATAATTGAGCCCAAAATGTTACCTTGCTAAGGGAAACATTTGTTAAGGGAGGGTTTCCCCCCCCGTCCCTCCCCCATTTTATGACCTACTGCTCTTAAGTAAACCACTGCAGGTTGTTTAAGTCAACCTGGCTTCCCCACCTTTTGCTTGTCAGAAGGTCGGCATAGCTGATCCTGTGGCCCTGGGACACTGCAACCCCATCACACATACAGGTCAGTTGCCAAGCATCTGAATTTTAATCCCGGTGATCACCATGGGTCCTTTCCCCCCCACTCTCAATACTGCAGTTGTCACTTTAACAGATAACAGATAGTTGGAGTTGGAAGGGACCTTATAGGTCATCTAGTCCAACCCAAGCGGGAGACCCTACACCATTTCTGAACAAATGGTAACTTTGTACCATCACTAAACGAACTGTTGTAAATCGAGGACTCCCTGTATCCAGGAAGAGACTGGGCTGAGACAAGATAAAAAGCTCGAAGGGCGGGGAAACAGAGAAATCCATTCCAACTCTTATCTGTTGGTTCTTTGTTCGAGGACGGGCTCATCTCAATTTGAAAGCCAAAATCTGGGTTGGAGGCGGAGAACAGAGAGGGCGGCCAATTTAAAACGGTGTGTGTGTGTGTTTGTGTGTGTGTGTCGCGGGGAGGGGGTTGAGAAGGCCCAGGGGGAGGTGGGAGAAATCACAGATGAAGAGCCAAAGATATGCCCCTGTCCAGTTGAGGGAGGAGATGCTTTCACCCGTCCTTTCCAGACCTTCAGTTCAAAGCTGGAGAATTTACGCCCTCTGCGAATGTTCTGTCTCGGCCCTACATGTGCGGGGAAAGCCCTGCCATCCAAACACCTCTTAACTCCTAGGGAAAGTAGCTCGGTTCTTGCTTTCAGGTAGCAAGTCGGTAGCGAGGCCGGGTTACTCCAAGGAGTTAAGAAGCCTGGTGGCTTCCTCAAGGCCGGGAATTGTGGAAGCGGTTGTTTTCCTCCTAGGCTTACTCTGCCAACGTGCTGGGACTGTTGTAGGGGCAAAAACACCCGCTTCGGTTCCCAATCAAATGTTTTCGTTTCAAATCCAGGCTAGGGGACACCAGTGGGTCCTTAAGAATCCAGCCTCTTGGCCCATGGAAAAGGTGCATTTAGAAACTGCACGGTTTCCAACGTGGAAATTGGTGCGCCTCTTTTGCAATGAAATAAATGGCTTTGTTCTTCCTTCCTTCCTTCCTTCCTTCCTTCCTTCCTTCCTTCCTTCCTTCCTTCCTTCCTTCCTTCCTTCCTTCCTTCCTTCCCCGGATGGGACTTTCACAAAGGGAAAGTTTTGTAGCTGTACTCAAGCAACACTTCTCTGCATCTATCTTTACTCTCTAGAGTAAAGATAGATGCCCTAAAATTCCTCAGTCCAGCTTCAGGGTTGAAAGCAAGAGTCCCAGAGGCTTATATCTGAGAGCAATTTACCCGAATTCAGTGAAGCTCACTCCTATTCGACAAGATTCTATCCGGCACATCTACCTACCTCAGCTGGGTTTTACAATCACGAATCAATATGAAATCTGGCAGCCTTGCAAATGTCTTATGTATTAATTACCCCTTTGCTTGTCATTTGTCCCCACCAAAATCTGTATCTCTCGATAGGTGTGGATGCTGAAGTTAAGCCCCTCCCTTTCCACCTCGTTTGTGGTGTTTATTTTAAGAGAGACCAAAGATCACCCTCTCTTAGCGCCCTACCACAGATAAGGAAAAAGTAAAAGCACGATTCGATGTTCATTTTATTTGGTCATTCCTGATTCTCAAAAAAAAAAAAAAAAAGATATCCGATCAAACTTGGGTATAAAATATTGTCATTTTACAAATGCATTTATTATTATTATTATTTAAAAAAAATCAGATGACATTGGAATTAACAAAAAAAAGAAGGAAGGAAGGAAGGAAGGAAGGAAGGAAGGAAGGAAGGAAGGAAAGAAAGAAGGAAGGAAGGAAGGAAGGAAAGAAAGAAAGAAAGAAAGAAAGAAAGAAAGAAAGAAAGAAAGAAAGAAAGAAAGAAAGAAAGAAAGAAAGAAAGAAAGAAAGAAAGAAAGAAAGTTTGTTTTCGGGAGAAAACAAAAGGAGGAAAAATAAACCTTTTTTTAAGCTCCCCTTTCGAGTTCCCAACTCCTCCCCGCATGCCAAAAATTGTGGGCTGGGGGTGAGGGGGAGGAAACGAGAGTCACAATCTTCAGAAGGTATTGTTTCTTGACAACGCTACAACCCCTCTTGGTTCACAGGTTTACGGCCAAAACGGAAGCTGAACCGGTTTAAAAGAGAAACCACCACGGAGAAATGGATCCAAATTTCGGAACGAACTTCTCCCTAGCTCCTCGGAACAGCGTCTTTGCATCAGTTTTAGCAATAATTTCTTTGGGAAAAGACCCCGAAACCCGACTCCAACCTATAGCGGATCTGATCTAGCGCGGCTTTACAAGGAAAACTTTTACATATATATATATATATACACACACAGCAATTCCCTCTGTTTCTGAAGGTTGTTGGCCTTGCTTATTTTCAAGAAAAGAGAATTGCAGAGCTGGCTGCCGTCACTGCTAAGTTTAACTGGATCGGGAGTCGATAGGATTACTTTAAAGCCAATGTCTAAGCAGAGCTGAGCTGGGCGACCAAGTAGGGTGAGTTTTGTTCGAGGAACTTTCACTTGCACTGAACCAAAGGTGGTTATTTCGCCGGGAAGAGCAATAGATTAATCGGGACTTGGTTCAGTCAACTGATATTTTTTCTGATGCGAAAAGGCAAGGCTTTAAAAAAAAATGCAGTTTTTTTTTTTTAAAAAACTTAGCCTTCCATGATTTAGCATGGTACCGAATAAAAGGTCAAGAAACACGCAGCTAATTATATAGTTCATTTTATTCAGAGCATCCATTCGCACATAAGATCTATCTTATAGTAAGGATTTCTGAATTTAGCAGAAAAATACAACTCTTGATTTGTTCAAAAATTTTTGGTAGGCTCTTTGTCTTGCTTATTTTAGTGTCCTTTCCTCCTGGGGGTGTGTTGGGGGCTCGAAGCCTCGATATTGATGTATTATATTTAGCAGCCCTGTTTCAAGAAAAAAAAACCCTCCAAATTAAATCAAATAAATTACGAATTATAATAATACTTTCTGGGGTTGTTTTTTTCCCCCAGGTTTTATTTCTAGGTTTGCTGGGATCCGTCTCTCTAGTCTAGTGTATGATTTGATATACAGACGTACCTGTAAAGGATCTTAAAACTTTTGAAAAAAATTAAAAACATCCGCATGACTCAACCAAGGAGAAAGCTCAGCAAACATACATGGAATATTCAGTGACACGTGGTTCTAACTTTTTTAACCTCTCTGTGCATTAAAGAAAATATTTACAAATGCCTTTGCCTTTTGTTGCTTGCTCTGCATTTAAAACACACACACACACACACACACACACACACCTACCTAAATGCAAGTAACTGTGACATGGCTCCACTTGTGCATGTGCAGTGTGCATGCTTGAGTGTGTGGGTTTATGTTCTTGTTATGTTTGCCCAAAGAACAAACAGCAGGACGGTATGAAATCACACCCATTTACAGAAGGAGGAGGAGGAGGAGGAGGAGGAAGAGGAGGAGGAGGAAAGAAGGAGGAAGGAGGAAGGAGAAAGAGAAGAAAGGAGAAGAAGAAGAAGAAGAAGAAGAAGAAGAAGAAGAAGAAGAAGAAGGAGAAGAAGAAGGAGAAGGAGAAGGAGAAGGAGAAGGAGAAGGAGAAGGAGAAGGAGAAGGAGAAGGAGAAGGAGAAGGAGAAGGAGAGGAGGAGAGGGAGAGGGAGAGGGAGAGGGAGAGGGGAAAACCCACATATTTTTGAAACTAACGTTTTAGCGCTTGGCTTCAAATGCATAGAATGTTTGCTCTGCAAACGAGGATGCACTTACAAAAAAAACAAACACCCTCAACACGTGTTATAAATTATTAAAGCGTAAATAAACCTATAAACAAACGCGCTTCCAAAGACCTGGTTGTTAAACCTTTCGGTGCCTTTTCGGGATGTGCATGCATACCCTCCCCATTTTCCCCCTTTCCTTTGACTGTCCTTTGCATTAAAAAAAAAAATCAAAGCATCGTTTCGGAGATTAAAGCCTTTTCTATAGAAACTACAATTTATTTATTTATTTATTTATTTATTTGCCCTCCCTGCTTCTCCTTCATGGAGCATCTGCTCTGACTACGTTTCAGAATTGCACCCATCCGTTTACCAATTATGAGGCGGTTTTCTTCATCACCCGGAGGCCACGAAGGCTGCTGTTTCGTGGCTCTTCAAAAACTCTTCAAAAACGAGACTTTCTGACTTCCGGAGTGTGGGTGGCAAAGGACCCTAAAACGGTGCAAAACTACGAGTGGCCTTCGACTTTTTTTTTTTTTTTTTGCTTTTTTATGACCGAGCGGAAAATGCTTTTCTCGTCTCCCTCCTCCCCCCCAAGTTCTTCAAACAAAACAATTTCCCCCCCCTCCCCGCCCTTTAATCGATTCGGGATTTAACTTTGCCAAGTTATTTTAGGTTCCACCTCGGTTGAATTAACGAAAAACAGCCGCCACCTCGCACAAAGCTAAACCCCAAAGTTTCAATTTCAAAAAGCTAGGCTGATTTCTCAATGCCGACTAACGAAGGGGACGGAAAATCCGCATTGCCAACTCGGGTGACTCTTAATTCCTACCTTTTAAAAAGAAAATTCGAAGTTTGTTGTAACTTCACTTAAACGCCAAACCAACCCACGGACGGAAATAATTTCCAAAGGGCGCCGTTCCTTACACTGAAAAAAGTAGGGAGGTGGAGAATGGAAGCGAGGGAGGGGGGCGAGGGAATCACTAATTCTGAAATAGCAACGACTTTTGGATACATTGGCGGGTCTTTCACCAAATCCATGAAGACATTTTCCCTGCCCCCTTTTTCAAAGCCGTGTTTTTCAACCACCCCTCAAACAAACAAACGCGAACAAAGAAAAGGAAGGAAGGAAGAAAGAAGGAAAGAAGGAAAGAAAGGAAAGAAAGGAAAGAAAGGAAAGAAGGAAAGGAAAGAAAGGAAAGAAAAGAAAGGGAGCCATTCATTTTGTCAATGGAAAAGAAAGCAATCCCTGGCGTGACAAGCGAAGGGGCACTCATGCTGGAAAGTGGAAACGACAATGTAAAACGAAGAAAGCCAAATCAGCACTTATTCCGCAGATTTTCCCTTCCGCGTCAACCAGCAATTTCGTAACAACAAGGATAACCGGAATAGACCTCGTGGTTTCGTCTACAATACTCTTGTGTGTGTGTGTGTGTGTGTTTCTGCAGCAGTTCGTCCTCGCTTTCCGAAGGGACCCGACCCAAGAAATCAACCCATCTCTACCTTCGCCCAACCTTCCCGTCCCGCAGTTCGCCCCCTCCCCAACCCCCTTTTTTTCCTTTCCCCTTTCCCCAAATCTGCCAAAGGTAAGGAAAAAGAGAGAAGGAGCCGGCCCTCGCTCGAGATTCTCCGCAGCGTCTCGCTTGGGTATCGCTAGGTCCCTGATCGTCCCCCCAGCGATAATATTATTATTATTATTATTATTATCTTCCCAAAGAGTCTTTAGTCCAAAGGAGAAGTCCGTTGCCTTCCCAAACTTCAGTTGCTGCCCTCTCCGCGCAGCCCTCGCCCCTCGGTGCCCCCCTCCCCCTGTCCCAAAGTCTCCGCCCTCCCCTTCCCCCAGGCTGCCAAGGTCTCGTAGGGGTGGGGTGGGGGGCTGTGCGCGGGTCCTTTCTCTGGGCCAAGCTCAGTTTGCATGGGGTGGATTCCGAGAGGGAGACTACTCGGGGGGGTTTTGTGTGTGCGTGCGTGTGCGTGTGTGTGTGCGTTTGTCTCGCTTCCTCTCTCTTTCCACTCAGTTTCAGTTGATCGTCCCTCTCCGGGCGTCCAAACCAAGCCCCGGGTTCAACTAACTTAAGGCCCGGTTTTAGTAGGTGGCGGAGAATTTCATGCGTTTTTGCTTCTGTCTCTGGTTGCAAAACCAAACGCGCACCACGTTCTTTTTGAGGTCCAATTTCTCGGCGATGGCGGCGATCTTCTCCGAGGAGGGTCGCGGCTGGACGGCGAAGTAAGCCTCGAGGGAGCGCTTCTCCGGCGCCGCGATGGAAGTCCGCTTGCGCTTCTTCTCGCCGCCGTTGAAAAGCTCCGGCTTGTTCATTTTCTCGCGCTGGGCCCCCTCGGCTTCCTCCAGCCACGCCTGCAGGATGGGCTTGAGCGCGATCATGTTGTTGTGCGAGAGCGTGAGCGACTCGAAGCGGCAGATGGTACTCTGGCTCAGCGAGCCCACGCCGGGGATCTTGAGGTTGGCCAGAGCCGAGCCCACGTCGGCCTGCGTCACGCCCAGCTTGATCCGCCGCTGCTTGAACCGCTCGGCGAAGGCCTCCAGCTCGCGCGGGTCCGTGTCCGAGTCGCAGATAGAAGCCAGGCCGGCGGCGCCTGCAGCTGCGGCCGCGGCGGCGGCGGCGCCTCCGTGGTGAGCCGCCGCCACCAGCCCTGGGTGCGGCAGGCCTGAAGGCATGTTCATGGCCGCAGCGGCCGCCGGGTGCGCCAGGTGGCTCAAGCCGTGCATGTGCGAGTGCGGGTGGGCGGACGTGGAGATCAGCCCCCCGCCTCCACCTCCTCCTCCGCCGCCGCCGCCGCCTGCGGCCCCGCCGCCCGCCCCCTCGTGCGCCCCGCCGCCGGACATGAGCGCCAGCGAAGGGGAGGTGATGTGCTCCAGCAAGTCGCCCGGTTCCAGCGCCTGGTGGTGGTGATGGTGGTGGTGATGGTGGTGGCCCAAGGGCACCGTGGAGGTGGAAGTGCAGGGCACGCTGTTCATGGTGTGGTAAGTGGCGTCCGGCTTGAAAGGGTGGCTTTTGCCCTGCGAGACAGCGATGTCCACGGCGGCTAGAGCCTCTGCCCGCGCCAGCAACGTCTCGTCCAGGGTGGCGAAGAGATTGCCCTGCAGCTGCAACCGACAAAGAGAAAAGGGGCAGCGAGGGAGAGGGGAAAAAAGGGGGGCATGTTGTGGGGGAGGGAGGGGAGAGGAAAGCATCCCCGAGAAGGAAAGGAAGGAGGAAGGGAAGCCGCCGCGAAGCGTTAGCCAAAAAGGGTGAGGGAGAAAGGAGCGGCGGGACGGCGTGGCAAAGGGGATTAAAGGGAAAAGTTGTTTTGTCGTGTAGGAGAAAAGGACGGGTGGGAGGCGGAAGAGAAAGGCGGAAGGGGGCCGAGGGATGCAGGAGAAGAAGGGATGGGGCAGAGGCACCGCCGGGAGTTGGATGAGCGGTAGAAAAATTGTACCGCCGCGGGAAAATTAATGGGAAGGGTCCACGGATGTAGCGGGGAGAGAGAGAGAGAGAGAGAGAGCGCGGTGCGTAAGGTTTGGGGACCATTTTGGCCAGAGGAACAGCAGGAAGGAGAAGGACGGAAAGTGAGGACCGGGAGGCAAAAAAAAAAGGGGGGAGAAGGAGAAAGAGAGAAAAGAAAGAAAAACAGGCAAGTTGGTTAAGCCAGAGAAGAGCGAAGAAGTATCCCCCACACCCCGCCTTCCCACCGCGGGGGGAAATCGAGGGAGCCTGCCGTGAGCTAGCGAGCCGGGAAGGGGAGAGCGAGAAAGGGCGAAAGCGAAGGTGCCAGAGGAGACCCGCTTTCGGCTCGGTTGGCTGCCTCTCGGCCTTCCTTTGCCAGGTCAATTTGGAAAGGAGAACCCGCAAAAAGAAAGAAAGAAAGAAAGAAAGAAAGAAAGAAAGAAAGAAAGAAAGAAAGAAAGAAAGAAAGAAGGAAGGGAAATTCAGGGGCAGGAAAGCTCCGGGGAGCCTCCTTTCCACCTAACCCTCCAGAAGGGCGGAGACGGGGGCTGTAAGTCCCAGCCGCTGCGGCTGAAGCCAAAGAAGGCACCCACGGGGCGGCAGGGGCAACGAGAGAATAGGAGCCCGGCCAACCCAGCGTGGAAAGTCCGGCCGGAGTTGGGAGACATGCTCTCCGGATGGCTTCCGAGCTGGAGTGAAGCGAGGGGTACTTGTGCTCCGGCAGGGTCGGATGCATGGCGAAGTGGGGCTGCTTGCTGTTCATGGACATCATCGTGGCGGCTCGGCGGGCGGAGGAGAGCAAGAGGGAAACGGCGACCAGGAGGAAATCCGCGCCTAGCGCCACCAGCGCGCCGGGCGAAAGGGCTCTCTGTGCGCCGAGCACAGCCAGGCTGCCGCCCCCGCCGCCGCAGCAGCAGCACATCCGAGGTGACTGAGGCTGGCAGCTCCCCGGGAGCGCGCAGGGCGAGCCTTCCTGCAACCCGGGCCGCTCGACTCTTCTGCCTGCTCTACCCCGGGGCTGGCAGGAGATGCGCTCTTGCTTCCACCTGAGCCCACATCCCGGGGCTCCCGACCGGTTCTCCCTCTCGCGAGAACTTGCGCCTCCAGTTTTGATGGACTGGCCTGGTCTCTCCCCTCCTCCTTCCTGCGCTCTGCCTCCCTTGCCCCCTCCTCCTCCTCCTCCACCACCACCACCTCCTCCTCTTTCTCCTCCCCGCCCCCTGAGTTGTATAGCCGACCTCACGTCGAAGCAGCCCAGGAGTCCGCAGAGAGGACAAAGGCCAAGGCAACCGATGGCGACCTGGGGGTTCCCAAGCCAGTGGCCCCTCCTGGCACCTTTGCCCCGCGCAGGTCTGGAGCGCAGGATAGAGGGCAGCGCCAGCTGAGTCCTGGTGAAAATGCGGCGGAGGCGAAATGGCTCAGTGTCGGTACATTTACTTGCTATTACTTTTTGGCGCAAACTGTGGCAGCCGAGCCAAACCCGGCGTCTTTCCTTGCCTTGCAAACGCCTCTGGATGCCGGATGATTTCTGCGTTGTTGGTTGTGGGGTTCAATAACTCTCGCAATCTTTGCTCGCTTTGCTTTCAGGCCCGGCAAGGGGCAGTTCTGTTCAGCGTTGTTAAAGATAAATAGGAAGCGTTGTTGCCAAAGCGCTTCGTACGACCGTTTTAGACGTTGTTGGTGGAGCGGGATCGTCCGGCGTGGCTCCGACGCTGTCCACTCACTTCAGTGCTGAAAAAGTCAACCTGCTTTTGTGCGGTTGCTTTCAGCTCAACTCTCATCCGCTTCTTAATAAATGGGATTTTACTAGCTGTACGATGAACTTGATTGTTTAGACTGCATGCGCAGGACAAAATTGCTATGTTCACTTCCCAGAGAAATTGGTGAGATTTCCTTTGGGGCTCCCCGTAAAAGGGGTTTTTTTTGGGGGGGGGGGGATCCATTGCAATCCATGGATCTGTATGTAGAGGGGGAGCTGTGAGTCACCCATTATATTGTTCAAGGTTGCTTCTGCTTGAAAAGGACCCGCCAATCGCTGCCCCCCTTATGGGTGACATTGTCTTTCTTGGGAGATTCTGCCTTCGGTGGCATCTTTGCAATGGTGGCATCACTCAGAGCCTTGCTGTCACCCAAATTCATGCCCTGCTTCTCCTTCCTTCTTTAGAAAAATCTTCGTTTATTCAGCACCCTTCAACCGCAACACGGGATGCTCACGGAATCAGTTAGTTCTTGGGGAGCGATTCGCTTAGATAATCTTGAATGAGTGGGTGGGATTCAAAGAGGGGGAAAGTAAGGAAGTGAGTGCTGAGTTTGAGAATAGCCCATTACCTCCTTAAAATAATCCACATTTCAGCAAAGGTCTAGAGTTTCCCCTATCTTTCTCCCTCCCTCCAAGAACCCCCAAAAAACCATATCCCAACTTTTTAAGTGAATCTTATGCTCTGAATTTAGCTCGGTTCAAAGGAAACATAGGTTGGTGGTTTACTGCTAATCTGCCGGTTACATAGATGGAAGGATAACAAAGAAAGAGTCACGGATCTAACTTGAAGGAGGTCGTGTTTTTCTCAAATGTAGCAGGGACGTGCTTATTTGGGGGAATCCCATTTGAAGTAACAAGATAATAAGCCTCCAGATATACTTGCTTAGGTCTGATATCAAAACATGCCCTTTATTTACACCAAACAATATTTCTGATGTTGCTTGTAAAATTATGGATTGATCGTTCTTCAAAGGAAGGACACTTGCCTTGTTTAGCTCCTCAGCAAACAAATGTATTTCCATTTTACGGATGAAAAATGAAAAAAATGAAAAAAAAAAGATGAAAAAAAAGTAAGTGCAACTCAGGTCCTTTGGTTACTTCTTTAGAGGTATCCCTTACGGGTGTGTTAAAATGGAACTCCTGTTAACACAAGATATGGGATTTGAATGTTTGTGTCTTCGTTCCCATGTATGAACAGGCCCCATCTCCATAACCAGAGAATGAGTTTCAGAAATCCCATCTCTAATTCCCTTTGCGTGTGTGCACGTGTGTGCACGTGCGCGCGCGCGCGCACACACACACACACACACACACACACATTGTAGGCAATAATAGCCACTGGAAATAAATAACCAATGTGAAATAATAATAATAAGAGAGAGAATGAATTCAGGATGTTGGTCAAGGGATTGATGTTCTCCTTAAATGTTGGGGACCATTGTTTTTGATTCCCCCCCCGAGATTGGTGTGTGTGTGTGTGTGTGTGTGTGTGTGTGTGTGTGTTCTCGTGGCATGAACACGCACGTTTTCTATTATTTACCTCCTGCCTATTTTTCCCCATAGCCCAAGTGACTATAGCACTCTTTAATTTCCATCTTCAGCCTTGAATGTGTCACATGGGGTTCCTGAGTTCAGACTTAGAGATCTCTCGGAAGGGTATCCCAAGCACTCTGCCCTGTCAGGAATGGGTTGGGGAAAGACCAGCATTATTTATCTTGTGAACTCTAGATTGTCGTTAGTAATGAAAAATGCACGGTAAGGCACGTCTTGCAAGCTCATGCCTTCAGATCCTTGCTTCCTTGCAAACTACGATTGGACGCTCTCCAGTTGTGAGGACTGACGGCGGTCGAATACCAACCACCAACAGTGTAGTGAGTGTGTGGCTGCTTGGCAAGGCTCTTTAGTGAGAGCAGGGGAGTGGAGAGTTTCATCAGTGAAAAGTGGCCTATTCTGAACATCTGCATGCTCCTTAGATGGCCCAAGGATGAAAGCAGGCGAGGCATTTTCAGGGTGTTGGGAGACCGCTAAACACACAGATACAGTCCTGGGATTGTGTTTTCACTTCTGAGCTGACAATGCTTGTTCAAACTGTCCCATCTTACTGAGCCAGCTAGATATTTTATTTTTACGGTGGGCTTAATGGTCTTCAGAGTAAGTGTTTGCGGTTTCTTCGTTCATAAACTACTAATAGCATATATGCAAGTAGCATCCCACTAGAGTCACCTATAAGGTAGCCCCAGTGCAACAACTAGGATGAGTTAGCTACTGAGAACTCTCAAATGCCACTGGTTTTAGTGGTAGATAAAGTAGAGTTAGGAAACTTAAGGTTTGAATGCATTTCCAAAAAGCTGAGTGCAGGACCTTTCCTGGCAGGAAATATATATATTCCATAAGATGCAGAGAAAGGTAGTTGGATGAAGTAGCTGTTGGACCTTCATAGAATTTAAAGTAAGCAAGAGAGGGAAATAGAGAAGAGAAGAAAAGGGAGGGGAGGGGAAGGGAAGGGAGGGGAAGGGAAGGGAAGCAAGGGGAAGGGAAGGGAGAGGAGGGGAGGGAAGAAAAGGGGAGGGAGGGAGGGGAGGGGAGGGGAAGGGAGGGAGGTGAAATGAAGCAAAGCAAACAATAAACAAACAGAGCAGAATAATCTTTAACAGCAATATTAATACAAACGTGTTATATTTGTGACAGTAGGTAAACTTGCTTTTTCTCTCTGCGGGTCAATTTCTTAAAGTTATTTTCCTTTCCTAACCAGTGGAGGATTTTTCATTTGGTTTGTTTCATTGCATTCCTGGGCATTCTAAGGAGAAGACTGGAACGAATGGTTCTCGGAGGTGGGCCATTCGTGGTTGCTTCTCACATGAATACTACTTCTGAAAAGCAAATGGGAGGCAAGACTCAGGACCAGCGTCTCTTCCCCGTTTGCCTCAGATTCCAGTGCATAAGCACCATCAAACCACTTGCTTCTGGGATAAGAATTATGGGGGATTGAATTTTAACATAGGGGGGAGGAGAGCAGCAGAGATCAGAGAGATTGGACTGTCCCAGAAACTGGGTTGATTATTCTACGGATTACTTCAAATGTGCTTTACAAAATCTGGGGATAGTTTAAAGATGATTCCACTCATGCTAAGAGAACGGAGCTCAGCACTTAAGAGACTGAATGAGAATCCCAGCAATTCTGAGTTTTGTGTTTACCACGAGAAATGCTTCACAGTCTTTAGCATCCAAGTGTAGAGTATGCTGCGGAGTGATTTAAAGAGATTTTATATATATATTATGATGGGGAAGATCTGCCTAAAGTGCTTTGAGCCTTCTTTAAATGTGAAGGTCATGATAATTGCATCGGTTAAGGGTGAGGTTTTGAGTTGACCAGATGCTGTGCTTTTTTTTTTTTTCAGCAACTCCTATTGCTGGACAGCTCCCCAGCGACCATCGAAACTACCTCTTACAGAAACCGTTTGCTTTTAAATGAAAACCCTACCACTGATGAACTATAAGGACTAATTTCTATTACAGCCCAAATCCAGGTATCTTTTTCATGCCTCTTTGTTGGGTTTCTCCCCGCACCCTTTATCTGTCTCAATAGAAAACAGTTGGGAATAACATGCATATGGGCATTTTGGAATAAGGAGACCACTATGTGGGGAGAGGAAATATGAATATGTGGCTTTTCTTTATAGAATAAAATCTTTCTTTCACTCCATAATTCCATGATCAAGGTTTTTTTTCCCCCACTTTCATTTCTAACTCTTCTTAACTTTCAGCTGATAAAAAAAAGTTTTCTAAACATACACACATGCACACACAAATACATTGTTAGAAAAAAAAATTGTCCTAATTATTTGGATCCCTCTTGTGTGAAAAGACAAAAGAAGAGAGCCGCAATGATCCCATCAGATTCACAAGTTGGTTGCCTGGAGTAATCCAGAATAATTGATCGCCATTGGGTTCCACGGATATCTCAGATATCTTGTGGATGCTTTACTCATAAGGCAGCAATCCAGTTGCAGTGGCATAGACATTTCTCTGTCCATGATCTTGAAAAGAAAGGCAGACGTTTCTTCATTTGAAGATGGCAGGGTGGTGGGCATAGGAGGTGATCTCCAACGTATATGCTTCCAATACCCAAACCCAATAATCTATCATACAAGAGTAAGAAGAAGCTGAGTAGAAGCTGGAGATCTCCTCATCCATCAGTTCTTCCCATATGTTTCTACTGAAAGAACCTTGGGTGGATTGGGAGTTGCCTCTCTGGATCTCCCAATCCACTGGAATAGGGGCTGGTCCTTCAAGATGGACCTGTTTGATGCTCACCAACATCAGCATCCATCTAAATACTCAAGTTTGGGAGGTCTGTGGTCTTTGGAGCATAGCTGGATATCTTTGGATATCCCTTTTTATGGCTGATTATGAATTGATGAGATGAAAGCAAGGCAAACATATGTTATGGAAATACTAAAACACGTAAACAGATGTAAACTGGTATTTCCAGGTATTTTCTTTCATCTCACATTCTCAGGATCAGGAAAGTGTCCTCAGTGTGGAGGTGGCATTCACCAATGACCAGGTAACCCAATTTCTCTTTAGCTTTATTTTAGATGGCAACATCATTATGGAATCACAAAGATACAGATCATATAGGTCTTGGCAAAACTTGTTATCAAGCTAATACCAAAAATGCCCAGACCAGTGTGATATTTAAAGTTAGTAGTATTACTCTCAAGAAATGAATAAATGCCTGATGAGGATGGAAAGGGTATGCCAGCAGAGAACCTGTGTTTTTGTGTCACTGCATCTCTCTACAGCTTTGTTCCACCAATTGTAAACTCTCCCATTGACTGGAAGTTCTAAGAAGTTTAGTCCCATCACCCTGGAGAGAAATAGATCTAGGAAGTTGCTTGAAGACATCAAGGCAATTTTTTTCAAGATTAGGTCATCCTTAAGATGTTGGGAGGCTGGGGAGGAATGGCCTATCAATTTACCCAGAAACAAATGCTATGACTGAATGCTCAAAAAGCATTCCCATGTTCTAATAAAGGAATTTCCTGACAAAAGCCAGGCTGGGCTTATTAAGTCCAAGCTATGGATGATTGCTTTTGCAGCCAAGGCATAGAATGTGCCCTTATTAAATATGAAAAAAAGCTTAATTGGGGATTTCAGATCCCAAAGGCAGTTTCTTCACTGTCTCCTTTCAGGAGGAAAAAGGCAAGAATGGAGGCATCAAAAATCACACATAAATATGAGGAAGGAAATACAAGTCTCCTTCATTCAGGCTTGACTTTTGGTGGCTTCATTGAACTTTCTTCTTGGTGGTAATGTGGAACCTTATTTTGCATCCTAGTTTCCACTTCTGGGATCTCCTGATGGTCTCCCATCTGACTACTAACCACAGCCAATCCTGTTTCCTTTTCCAGAGCACTTAGCAGTGTCTTGTGAATAAGGGCCAGGTCAATTCCATTGATTTCATCAGGGCTTCCAGCTATTCTCCAAAGCACCTGAAGGCAAGAAAAAAAAAAGCAATGGAGGGAAACTAATCAAGGAGAGAAGCAACCTAGACCTTCAGAGCTGAAGAAGCTTCTTGGATGGGAAGCAAAACGTCTTCAAAGAAAAACCAGAAAGTCCAGTTGCCTCCTGAAAAAGCACATTTGGGACAACCATGACCTGGATGACTGAGAATCTCCATTGATATCAACCTAAGAACTAAGGAGAAATTTCCTAACTGTCAGAACAATTAACCAGTGGAGAAGCTTGCCTTTAGAAGTCGTGGGCGCTCCATCACTGGAGGTTTCTAAGAAGAGATTGAACAGCCATTTGTTTGGAATGGTATCCAGGATCTCCTGCTTGAGCAGGGGGTTAGGCTAGAAGACCTCTAAGGTCCCTTCCAACTCTGTTATTTTGTTAATATAAAGTTCAAAACAATTTTTATTTTTATTTTTGGTATAAACTTAACATTCCTGTCTGTTCCTTCCCTGTAAACAGGCTCAGAACGGGGTTTACATTTTCTGCTGATTTTTCTAACAGAATTAAGTCGCGTTTTTTCCCCTTATTTTCTGTGTATTGAAATCTATTTAGCATTGTGGACTGGTTCACACGTGGGAGAGGCGGTTCATCTCGAGGATCCCAGCAGATAAACGCTGGTTGAGAATGGGTCCTTCGTGCCACTCCTGGAAAACCAAGAACCCTCCCATTCCCTTCACCGAAAGTTGCAACGGAGTCGTTTGCAGAGAACAAAAGGTTTGAGTTGATCTAAGGATGGTTGTCCCAAAGGTGTTTTTTTTTTCTTTCACGAGGCAACTGGACTTTCTTGTTTTTTTTTTTCTTCTTCTTCTTCTTTTTGAAGACGTTTCGCTTCTCATCCAAGAAGCTTCTTCAGCTCTGAAAGAATGGTGGAGAAAATGGAAGGGTTGATATTCCTTGCGCTTATATTCCTTGTTTCTCGTCAAGGATTTATATTCCGAAACGTCTTCAAAAGAAAAAGAGGAAAGGAAAAACAAGGAAGCCCAGTTGCCTCCTGAAAAAGCACCTTTGGGACAACCTGGATGACTTGAGAAATCTCTACAGGCTCTTAAGGGTGGTCGGTGGCGTTTCTTGCTAGGTGAGCGGGCGCGTGAATGGTGGAGTGGGAGAAAAACCCACACCGGCGGCGTAACAGGGAAGTTTTGAAGGGATTTTGTCTCTGCGGTGCCGCACACAGAACCATTTCCCAGCTCCTGAGGTCCACGGAATCCATAACTTCGTCGGCTTTCAAAAGTCGGTTCTTTTTAAAACAAAACAAAAAGTCTTAACTCCAGCGATCCTGTTTCAGGCATGAATCAATTTCAACTTTCGGCGGTGACCTTCCGCCCTTCTTCTGGGGAATGGATGGCGTTTCTTCCACTCTCTTTAAGAGGCAGTGAAAGTACATTTTACGTGGCGGGGCGGGGAAGAGCTGGAAGGGATCGATCTCGAAAGTTAAAACGCAAACTCGTCTGAGGAGCTTTCGCCTGCCAAAAAAATAAAAATAAAAAAATAAAAATATCCGGAAGGAGAACGAGATGATGCTTCAGTCCTAAAGCGACCCTGATTTCCACACGCGCAGCTCCACCGTTTCAATCGGAGCGGAAGAAGGGAGGGGGAAAGGGGGGGAGAGAGGATGAGAGAGAGAGAGAAATGGAGAGAGAGAATGGGAGAGAGAGAGAATGGGAGAGAGAGAGAATGAGAGAGAGAGAGAGAAAGGGGAGGGAGAGAGAATGAGAGAGAGAGACAAAATGAGAGAATGAGTGAAGGAGAAAGAGAATGAGAGAGAGAATGAGAGAATGTGAGAGAGAGAAAATGGGAGCGAGAGAAAAAGAGTGATAAAGGGAGAGAGAGAAAATGGGAGAGAGAATGGGACAGAGAGAATGAGAGAGAGAGAGTGAGAGAGAGAGAATGAGAGAGAGAGATAATGAGAGTGAGAGAAAGAGAGAGAAAGGGGGAGGGAGAGAGAATAGAGAGAGAGAAAAAATGAGAAATGAGTGAAGGAGAGAGAATGAGAGAGAAAATAGGAGTGAGAGAAAAAGACAAAGGGAGAGAGAGAAAGGGAGAGAGAAAGAATGGGAGGGAGGGAGAGAGAATGAGAGAGAGAGAATAAGAGTGAGAGAAAGAGAGCAAGAAAGGGGGAGGGAGAGAATGAGAGATGGAAAATGAGAGAATGAGGGAGAGAGAATGAGAGAGAGAATAAGAGAGAGAATGGAAGAGAGAAAATGGGAGAGAGATAAAGAGAGATAAAGGGGGAGAGAGATTGAGAGAGAGATAAAATGAGAGAATGGGTGAAAGAGAGAGTGAAAGAGAGAGGGGGAGAGAAAGAGAGGGGGAGAGAGAGAGATGGGGAAATAGTTGCCTTGTCATGTAACACATTGTGCTGATTTATGATAAAATTTTAACGAAACCATGCATATTTTAACAGCCTTTAATCACCGCATGAAAATTTAATTCATGAACTGCAGCACGTTTAACTAAAATGAAGCGTTCATTCATTAGGACTAATTAATTTGTTAAAGGATTTTGGCGGGTTGAGGGGGGTTGGGGGGAAGGCAAGGTTAAGGTAGAAAGAAAATCCTTTGTTGGTTTCGTGGCTTAACCCCCCCCCCCCCAGGTTCCCTTCAAGGTAAATACGTATAGAGTCAGTTTGCCTGTTTGGGAATGAAAGTAAAAGTTTAAAACAAAAAAGTGAACATCCATTATCTGGGTAAAAGGAGGGAAACATGGAAAAAACCTGAAGCACAATTTCTGTTCCAGCCTTCTGGATTTAGTTCTGCTTTGATATTGTTCCTTCCTTCCTCAGTCATCCTCACCAGCCTTGTGCCCAGGTAAATTTGCCACACACCCATAGAACATAAAACGGTTGGAAGGGACCTTGAAGGTCTTCTAGTCCATCCCCTCCCCCCTCGCTCGACCTTATACCGTTCCAGACTGGCTGTCCAATCTCTCTCCCCCCCCCAATAAACTGGCAATTAAACATTATTGGTATTGAAAAATATCGACTTTAAGAGAACATTAACTCTTGATTCTACACAGTTCAATTGAGATTGACTAGTTCTGCTCCCACTTGTTTGCAATTTGTTGGATGCTTTCAAAGGGATTCTTTAAAAACAGGGTTGTTTTTTTTAGTAATTAATTCAAGGTAACGTTATAAAGAAGTTGATAGAAAGGAGGCAGAAATTGCAAGTCAGTCGTTGGGGTCGAGCAAACACTGGTTCACAATCTCTTGCAAATCAGGATTCTTCCTTGCTGCTGTGACTCTTTATCTCTTTATTATTAATTTGTTTGTTGATGTCTTCCTCAATAGAATGATATGTAGGATATACAGCCATTGATATCCTGACCTTCAGAATTGAAAACTTCAACAAAGCTGCCTGGTGGCTCTTCCTAATTTAAGCAACTCTTTGAGACCACAGGAAAAAAAAGAAACTCATGAGTTGTGAATATTGCAAGCAACTACCTTGTTAAAGAGTAGGTGTATATATTGACTGCTGAGGATTGTATCCATTGGAATTCAGTGAGATGCAGGTAAGTTAGGACAGAGTTACGTCTTGAATAGAACATAGAATAATAGAGTTGGAAGGGACCCCGGAGGTCTTCTAGTCCAACCCCTTGCCCGAGTAGGAGCCCCTGTATCATTTCAGGCAAATGGTTGTCCAGTTTTGTCTTGTTTTTGAAAGCCTTCTGTGATGGAGAGCAGCCACAACTTCTGATGGCAAGTTATTCCATTGGTTAATTGATCTCACCATGAGGAAATTTCTCCTTAGTTCTAGGTTGCTTCTCTCCTTGATTAGATTTCAACCATTGTTTCTTGTCTTGACTTCTGGTGCTTTGGAAAATATTTTTCCCCCTCCCCATCTTTGTAGGAGTCCCTACAAAGATGAGGGGGTCAAGCTATTTTCCAACAGTTTGGAAATCTCCCACTGAAATATAAGAACGGAGCAGTTAGTGAAGGGGGATTTGGTGATAGTGGAGAAACCATTGCTTGTAAAATTTCTTTCTTTGTTGGCACAGATCTGTCAGGTACAAAGGTAAACCATTTGCAAAGCTGACCCCTGAAATAGTTTCAATAACTGTTGTGTTAATACTCTTTTGTGTTGTATTTGTCTCTTTCCAAGGAACCTGGGAAGAATGCTAAACGATTTGTAATCAAATTCTTCACATCTGCTCAAACTTACCTACACCCCCCCAAAAAAAAAATTGGAAGGGGGAGTGAGGACCTCACAATCTGTCAGAAACAGCATAAATGTATGAAATAATGGCACTCTGAAACTTTTGCAAAACTTTTAGTGAAGTACATTTTCCTGGTTTCTGTATTTGGCTGCATGCTTAAGAAACTGGATGGCAGAATATTTTAATTTGTATGGTGGATATTCTTAAGAGCTATTCCTGGAAATGCTTTTAGATCTTGAAGGTAGCTTTGTTTGTTCACTGATGAAAAATCCAAGGACCCAAACACGTGTTCCTACCAGTCCAAATAAAATGTTATCAAAGCTGTAAGGAAGGTTTTCAGTTCTTTAGATTTTTTTTTTTTAGAGGGGCAAAATAAATGGCAGAGGATTTATTATTTGGCATGTTAGCTACAGTAAACCATATTATAAAGATTGCATTTTGTTACTTGCTGCAGATGGGAGAAAAAAAGCAGATCTATGATTGTTATTTTGATGTACTTCAAACTGCATACTTTCCCATAACTTACAAGGACTTCGATATTTTGTAATGATTGTTGTTGCTGTGTTGTAATCTATGGATGAGACAAATAAATATTGATTGGCTGAATTCTGGTTCACGTGTTATTGTTCCCAGCAATAGGAGATGACAGATGGAAGTACATAAAGCAACACCTAATGTGTTTTGTTTTTTTAAATCCCTTTCAAATTTATGACTCTGTATGCCAGATCACTTAGAAAAAAAAGATAGGTCAAAAAAGAAGTACACACACACACACACACACACACACACATTCATTCTTAAGTTTTCGCAGGTATTTATATGCATGGTATTCAGCTTTGTTCGGATATTTTCCCACGTCATTAAAGTTGTGCTTTTAAAGTTGTAGCAACGTTTCGGCAGAATCTCATCTGCCATCATCAGGCTTGTGAATCTCATCTACCATCATCAGGCTTCTGTATAGTGTTCGTCTGTGAGTCAGACTTTCACAGCCGTTTCTGTTTTAAATTTGGTGCTAGCCTACTGCTGTGCCAGAATGGTTTTTTCTTCATCCTGATTGGTTGGGAGTCTTAGTCTGTGTTTATTGGTCTTGGAGTTTGCTGTGATCTGCTTGATTGGTGTTTCTAATATCTTCTGTCTGTTTTGTAGCTTTTTTTAAAACTTGATTGGCTGGCAACATTGTGTTTCCTGTATTGGAGGCTTTTAGTGCAGCCTGGCTCTGAGTAAACGGACGGCTATCATTTAACTATCATCTAGCCAATGCCACCCACAAACCCAAACTATGGTTAAGATACATCGATGACACATTTGTTATTTGGCCCCATGGACAAGAAAACCTAAACAATTTCCTAACACACCTAAACAGCGCACACCCCAAAATCAAGTTCACCATGGAAATGGAAACAAACAACCATTCCTAGATGTACTAATCTACAAAAAAACAGATGGCACACTAGGACACACCATATACCAGAAGAAAACAGACACCAACTGCTACCTCAACGCCCAATCCCACCACCACCCAGCACAGATAAACTCCGTGGCCAAAACACTAATTGCCAGAACCAAACGCCTGGCAGACAAGACACACATAAAGACTGAACTATGCACCCTGACTAAAGTACTGACAGCCAACGGCTTCCACAAAAGCAAAATCACTGACCTGATCCACAAAAACTCACTGAGACATAATGGAGACCTAGAAGATGAACAGACCTATGGAACAGCTGTCCTGCCCTACATAAGAGGTACTACAGACAAAATCAGTAAGATACTACACAGGCATCACATCAAGACTGCCTTCAAAACAGAAAGAAATATAGCAGCCATCCTAAGAAACCCCAAAGATAAAATTGATCTGGAAAACCAAGGCATATATGAAGTCCCCTGTGCATCATGCCCTGCCACATACATTGGACAGACCAATAGAAGAATAAGTAACCGCCTGGATGAACACAAAAATGCAGTAAAAAATCTGGAACACACTTCCTCAAGAGTCCAACACATGAAAGCCACAGGTCATAGCATCGACTTCAATGGCACCAAAACCCTAGCCACTCTAGAAAACCCCAGCTACAGAATTATCAGAGAAGCCATAGAGATTGAAAAAAGACCTGAAAGCATGAATAGAAGAGATGATTCCACCAGACTGTCAATTATCTGTAAGCCTGCACTCACAAACAAAAAAAATCTCCACACCACAAGCCAGGCAAACACCTGGGCACAAACAGACCCCCCCCCGATACCTCCAGCTCAAACACACCCCAACCAGGCACCCAGATGAAACCTAGCTTCCTAATAAATGATAGCCGTCTGTTTACTCAGAGGCAAGCTGCACTAAAAGCCTCCAATACAGGAAACACAATATTGCCAGCCAATCAAGACAAAAAAAAAGCTACAAAACAGACAGGAGATATTATAAACACCAACCAAGCAGAACACAGCAAACTCCAAGACCAATAAACACAGACCAAGACTCCCAACTAATCAGGATGAAGAAAAAACCATTCTGGCACAGCAGTAGGCTAGCAACAAATTTAAAACAGAAATGGCTGTGAAAGTCTGACTCACAGACGAACACTATACAGAAGCCTGATGATGGCAGATGAGATTCTGCCGAAACGTTGCTACAACTTTAAAAGCACAACTATAATGACATGGGAAAATACCTGAACAAAGCTTAATACCATACATGTAAGTACCCGCGAAAACTTAGAAATATATATATATATATATATATATATATATATATATATATATATATATATATATATATATATATATATGTGTGTGTGTGTGTGTGTGTGTGTGTGTGTGTGTGTGTGTGTGTATAGGTATAGGTATATATGTTTTATTTGTAATTTTCCTTTAACAACCCTACATATTTTGTGGACAGTGTATTGACTGGGTCAGTATACTTTTTACACAATGCTAACAATAATAATACAATTAAATATTCATAATCCTTTTCTTCCAAGGATTTGTCACTCAGGAAAAAAAAATAGGTCAAAAAAGGAGAATCTATCTTAATACTCTTGTTGATGCAGTCTTACAATTTTTAAGTTCTATACCACCTGGAAACGTGGCTCTGGATTGTTTTGTTGAAGGGTAGAATTTTGGTTTGACAATGCAATTCTAAAGTTTACTCAAAATTAATTCTCACGAGAAGCCCTATATGAATCCTCTGTGCAAAACTATTCCAAATTCAGTTCTGGTATTTTAAGTATCATTGAAAACAAAAAAACCCTAAACAAACAAACAAACAAAAACAACCAGCTGGATAAGAGATTGGAAAAATGCTATTTGTTGATAAATAAATAATTTAAATTATTGGTTTAATTCCATGTAAGATGGGCTCCTATGCTGCTATTGAGAAAAATACTGAGTGGAGTACCACAGGGTTGTATTATGGGCTCTAAATGGTGTTCAGATTTGTTTGATTGTTTTAATCAGTGACTTGGATGAGGGAAGAAATTTTATCTTAGGTGATCTGGTGATAATGATTTCAAAAAATTCAGAGAAACCAGCCATTGGAGCAAGACTGTCTCAGCCCAAAACTTCATCATGACTTATGAATTACAATGACTTTATTATCACATTGCGATGAACAAGGACATACATTCAATTTTGCAGCTACTAAGATTGTTGGCTGAGCAGGTACAAAGATATCCAGGGAAATGATTGAAGTCTGAGAAACGGGCCCCTTGTCAGTCAACAGGAGGGCTCATTTACCACCAACTGAGCAGGTACTTAGGAGCTGAGGGCTTGGTAGCACAAGGAAATAACAGCCAATTGCTGGCCATCAACACACCAATCAACCAATAGGAAGGCACCACATAAATACCATGCATAGAATAATCCAAAGCACGTATTTGGGTTAGAGCTGCAGTGGTGCAGTGGTTAATACTGCAGGCTACTTCTGCTGACGGCCAGCCGCCTGTAATTTGGCAGTTCGAATCCCACCAGGCTCAAGGTTGACTCAGCCTTCCATCCTTCCAAGGTGGGTAAAATGAGGACCCAGATTGTTGGGGGCAACAGGTTGACTCTGTAAACAGCTTAGAGAGGCCTGTAAAAGCACTGCGAAGTGGTATATAAGTCTAAGTGCTATATTGCTATTGCTATATTCCAGGAGAGAGAAGTTCTCTGAGGATGGACTCCAGCACAAGTCCAAAAGCTCAGAAACTCTCTTAACCAACCCAAATTGAATCTTGCAACATATATTTGCCTTCGTTCATTGTTGTATGTTGGCTACAGTGTCCTATATGCAATCATTCTCGTACCACCTGTACGCTGGTGCTACAAAGAAAGAAAACAGGTTTTTTTTTATTTAAAAAAAAAATCTGAACCATTTCTGCCACAGCCACTAAATCTTTGTGCAAGGATCGGCTAAATATCAAGCACGTTTGAGATTGTAAATTCATAATTATTTAATTTTCTTTCTTCTTGGCCAGAGGGCTACATTTCATGCTTTAGTCATGTGCTGGAACTCCCATTCGAAAAAGGCATAAGAGTCGGAGGCAAGAATGATGGAGCTGGGAGAAAAGCTAAGTTTGATTTAGGAAATGTGAACCCTTGAGAACCCTGTTCTGCTCTAGAGTCTAGACAATGGTAAAAGTGCAATATTGCAGGCAAACTCTGCCCACAGATTGGAGTTTGACCCTCACAGGCTCAAGGTCTTATTTTTATATGAGAATCATTTCAACAGTTGCCTACGTGTTGGTCTCCTTCCACGTATCAGTGACAAAGGAGACTCCAACTGAGAATGTGTGATGATAGGCCAAGACTTAGTTTCGTCTTGGGTAACACTGGAAGTCTGATTTTGTTTCCTGATTCCAGATGGAGATCAAAAGAGTCCAGGAAACTAATGTTGTGACTGTATTTTATTGTTAAGTGGAGAAAAGAGTGGAGAAAAGTGGAGAAAAGAAAGAATACATTTTCCGTCTTGGTTTTATAGATCAATCTAACCAGATAGACTGCAGGATACACATTACAGAATAATAAAAGTTGGAAGACACCTTAGAGGCCTTCTAATCCAAACTCCCATTCAAGCAGGAGACTACTCTATACTATTACCACTCTTTTCTTAAAAGTGATGAAGCACCCAGAACTTCTTAAAGCAAGTTGTTCCCGCTGATTAATTGTTCTCACTGTCTGGAAATTCCTCCTTAGTTCCAGGTTGCTCCTCTCCTTGATTAGTTTCCATCCATTGCTTCACGTTTTGCCTTCTGGTTAATATTATTATTACCTTTATTGTCAGAGTACAACATGTGTACAAAGAGATTGGCTGAGCGTTCCTTCATGCACCCACCCACACACAACTCACAGTGAGGACAGAAGTCCCTAGCCCAGACCCAATCTTATTACCCTATGTGACCTTGTTGCACAACACGCAGGCCCCACAAGTCTGCCACCCTATGTTGACATGAAGTTATTTTCCATTCAGAAGTCTGACAGCCCGCAGGTAGAAACTGTTCTTCAGCCTGTTGGTGTGGCTGGCTATGCTTCTATATCTCCAACCGATGGTAGGAGAATGAAGAAGTGCTGACCGGGGTGTGAGTCATCCCTGAGAATTTTCCTCACTCTTCTAAGGCAGCGAGCCCTAGCGAGGTCATCTAGTGGTATCAGGGAACAGCCCACAATGTTTTGTGCTGTGCTCACCACTCTCTGTAATGTCTTTCTATATGCGGCTGTCAAGCCAGCATACCACACCGTAATGCAATATATGAGGATGCTTTCTATTGTGGACTGGTAAGAGGATGTCATCAGTCGTTGTTCCACTTTATTCTTTCGCAAGACCCTAAGGAAATGCAGTCTCTGTTGGGCCTTTCTGGCCACCTGTTGATTTTCCAGGTGAGATCTTCGCTGGGGTAGACTCCCAGGAATTTAAAAGAGGAAACTCTCTCCATACAGCCCCCCTCGATGTAAAGTGGGGCGGGTTCCTCTCCTTCCAGAAGTCTAATATCATCTCCTTTGTCTTGCTGATGTTTAGGTGCAGGTTGTTTTCTAGGCACCATGAGGATAATTTTTGAACTTCCCCTCTGTATGCTGTTTCATCTCCACCTGTAATGAGACCCAATACGGCAATATCATCTGCGAACTTGGTGTTTTGGAGAATAGGTTGACCCCCTCTCTTCTTTGGGGCAGCCCCTCAAATATTGGAACACTGCTATCCTGTCAGCCCTAGTCCTCATTTTCACTAGACTAGACATAACCCAATTTCTCCAACCATTCTTCATATTTTTTAGTCTCCAGGCCCTAAATCTTCTTAGCTGCTCTTCTCTACCCTCTTTCCAAAGTCTCAACACCTTTTTTGTAATGTGGTGGCCAAAAGGGGATGCAGTATTCCAGATGTGGTCTTACTAAGGTTTTTTATACTTCACGTCATCTTGAGTCTATCCCTCTGTTAATGCAACCGAGGACTGTGTTGGCTTTTTTGGCTGCCACCGCACACTGCTGGCTCATATTTAACTCAGTGTCTCCTACGACACCAAGATCTGTCATGCCCCTGGTGGAGACTTACCCTGAGGGAGAAGAGAAACAGCCGACAGGGAGTGGAAGTGTGGCTCTGGAGGTTGTGGAGGAGGCTGGGGAAGGGCAGAGGCTGGCTGAGCAATCAGAGGAGGACCCAGGCCCATCCCCTCTCCATCCTAGGGGCACGCAGGGAGGAGAGGATAAGGGAGAAACGTGGTCTCCTCAGGAGGAGAGGGCCTTGATCCTCTTCATGGGCTGCAACTGTAACAACTGAATAAGAGTATGGACCTGTGTATGGGCGAACACTGGAAACAAAGCATGGAAATACCTCTAGTTTATAGTTCTTCTCTGAGGTTGCCATCCTTCCCAGTGTGTGTTATCTGTGGACATCCTCCAGCCCTTATCTTGCCTGGTTTGTGTTGCTTTTTTCCTTCTTCCTGTAACTGTTTGTGTGGGAGTTTTTTGTCTTCCGTCAAAGATATTCGGAAGCAAAGTGGAGGAATAAAAGGAGCTTCACCTGTTTTCTGTGACTGTATTTGTTTCGTATCCCACCCCGCGTCATCACAAAGATCCCTCTCACACACAGTTACTGCGTTTGAGCTAGGCTTTACCTAATTTGTCCTTGTATATTTGGCTTTATCATAAATAAGCTGCATTTATTAATACCTTATAATCAGCACTTGTACATTTGGTTTTATATAAACTATGGCTTAATAGACGCCAGTTGTTTTGGAGTGCAGCTTTAATCATCCTAAAACATAAGCCGTTCTGGTTAAGACTTCTGGAGTTGTGATCAAAACATTTGGGGGGCACCCCCAGGTTGTCTTTCCCTTGCCCTACCCTGTTAGGATGATTAAGTGCAATCACTCCCAGTAGGCAGGTAGAATTGCCTGCAGTTTGAGTTGGCTGGATTCAAAGTACGGCAATGCAGATTTTCGGATTCCCCGAAGTAGAAAAGCAGACACATTTCTATCATGTAGCCAAGGCAGCCCTGCTTTTGTAGTCTTTCGGTGCACATTGAGTTTTGTGTGTGCAACCCTCCTGCTATTAAATATTTAAACAATGAGCCACGGAGAGGAACGTGAGGCGTGTGATGTGCCCTTGAGTGGCTCATGAAAGAGGAAGAGCTGCATCCAAAGAAGATATGTTAATACCGCAACTTCTGTTTATCTAACCTTTTGCCAACCCGGGTGACAAGGTCGTGTTTATCCAGAGAGATGTATTTACTACCAAGCCGCTGTTTGAAAACAAAGCACAGCATACAATACAGCTTTGCATGCAATACCACGCAAAGCTGGGAAAATCTCTACCTGAATTGCTGGTAAATGGTAGTCAGGCAGTGGATATGCCAGTGGTGGCAAACCTTTTTGGGCTCCTGTGCCAAAAATTGCGCATGCGCTCACACATGCACCCAGAAGGCAATGTGTGTCCCCCTCGCCCCCTGCACATGCATGCATGCCCCCCCGCCCCCTTACCTGCACTGTGCATGCACGTGGCTCCCAGCTGATTTTCGGGCCTTTTTCGGCCTCCCAGACACTCGAGGGAAGCCTCTGCAGGCTTTGGAGGCTGAAAAATGAGCCCATTTCATCACTTCTGGTATTTCCGGAAATACAGGAAGTGATGAAACGGGCCTGTTGTTTGGCCTCCAAAGGCTGCAGTAGCTTCCCTTGAGCCTCTGGGAGGCCAAAAAAGGCCCCCAAATCAGCTGGGAGGCATGCACAGGCACAGTAAGGTAAGTTTGCCTGGGGCTCGTGTGCCCACACAAATGGCTCTGCATGTCACCTGTGGCACGCGTGCCATAGGTTCGCCATCATGGAGCTATGCTGTACAATAAGGTAAGATAACTTTATTGTCATACTGGCCCATGTTAAAAATGAAATTGTGTTCCCTGCTCTCAAGTGTATATCTACCCAAACACATACATAGCACATGCTATATGCATACACAAATATATACCTGCACACATACAGATACATATGTATATCAGAGGTGGTATTCAGCAGATTCTGACCAGTTCTGGAGAACCAGTAGCAGAAATTTTGAGTTCGGAGAACCGGTAGTGGAAATTTCGAGTAGTTTGGAGAACCGGCAAATACCACCTCTGATTGGCCCTGCCCCCATCTATTCTCTGCCTCCCAGGTCCAAGCTGATTGGCTGGGACTTTGTTGCCCTGTACAGGAGAACGGAGCTGGAAAGCAGGTTAGTGGGGTGGGGAGACAATGGGGATTTTACAGTAGGCTTCCCCTGCCACGCCAACCAAGCCATGCCATGCCCACCAAGCCATGCCACGCCCACCAAGCCATGCCCACAGAACCGGTAGTAAAAATAAATAAATCCCACCACTGCTTCCAGCTCTGTTATTCTGTTAATATAAAGCTCAAATCATTTTATTTTTTTTTTGGTATAAACTTAACATTCCTGTCAGTTACTTCCCTGTAAACATGTGCAGAATGGGGCTTACATTTCTTGCTGGAAATGCCCCAGGAAAGTGAATTTTTCAACGCATTCTGTCTAGCACAGGGTGTCGAGGGCCGGATCAGCATTGTAGTTCTCCTCCATGGGTCAGCAGGGGGCAGGGGGAAAGACAGGATGGACGCCTCCTGCAGCACCCCCTGCTGGCCAAAACGGGGCACGTGTTGCAGCCCCCACACTCCATTTTGGCTGCCAGAAGCTGGCTATTTCCAGGTCCAGATTTAAGCACCCCGCATGCTGGATCCGGGCTGCGGGCCTTGAGTTGACACCCCTGATCTAGCAGTACTCTTAATACTTCTTATTGAAGCTTAAAGGTGCACTGCATTTCCTCCATGGCACAATATATTAACAGACCTTTTTTGTTTACTTCTATGAGACAAATAAACTGACAACATATGGCCGGTTTTGGTATTTCAATGGTAGAATCTGGGCACGTCTCACCATACATGATTTTAGGGTTTCTCAGCAACTGGCAGGTGCCACTTCAGATCTAAGCCATCATGTTGTTTGCTTGGTTTGGCTCAATGTGCTCAGCCAGACCAGCTGCTGTGATTTGAAAAAACATGGTTTATTGTACCTCATGCGAACAATTGGCTTCTGTAAATGCCACTACTGTCAGACTAGGTAAAACTGGGTTAGCGGTTGAAAAAAGGTTCCACGTTTTATTTGTTCCAGCACAAAATTTTCTGCTTAGAGTAGCAATGGTTCACCTCACCTGAAGTCAGAAAAATTATCTTCTGTTTCGACACTTAAATAGGTCTGTTTTGAATTAGCCATGACAATGCATGCTTGCACTTAACTAAATAAAGGCATTCCTCCAAACATATTGAATAAAATGCAAACTTTCATTTTTAAACCTGAGCTATAGGTGAAGTCCTACCTATGATGCATTATATTTGTTCTTGTGTCATTCCACTTTGCCTCAATTTCCTATACCAGTGGTCACCAACCGGTGGTCCATGAGAAAATTTTGGTGGTCCGCAATGTCCCCCCCCAAGCAATTAAACCAGGCTGTGTGGGAACACAAGACTGCCCCACCCACATGGCCTGCCCACCTGCTGGCCCCCACCCTTCAGCCGAGCACAAACCTTACCTTGAGAAGAGCAAGTGAGCTGGAACTGGAAGGTAAGACCAACGGCGGGGGAAGAAAATCCACCCCGGGGTGGCTTGCTGACGTTGGTGGGAAAGTCGGTCCCATATTCCAGAGCTGCAGTAGTCACAGGACTGACTCTTTGGTAATCTCAGAGCAGCTCCTCCAATCAATGGCAGGCCGGTGCACCCAGGTGGAGGAGCAGCTGCTTCAGGATGACCAAAGGGCCAGTCCTGTGACTACTGCAGCTCTGGAATATGGGACCAACTTTCCCACCAATGTCAGTAAGCCACCATCAAGTCAAAATTCATATTAGTGGTTTGCGGGATTTAAAATTGAGTTTGGTAGTCCCTGAGGTCCAAAAGTTTGGTGGCCCCTGTCCTATACGGTATTTAAGAATAAAACTGTCCCATTTTGGCAAGCAAAGCCAAGATAGAAACTAAATTGGATTTAATGGAATTGACTTCGTAATCAATGGATTTAAATAGGATTATCTTCATTTACTACCACCTGGCAGAATTGGGCTGATCTTGAAAAAGCTAAATAGGGTGTCAGGTCTGCCATCTTCAGCTTCTTCGCTTTGCTGGCACCCTCCCATAAAACACAGGAGGGGGGAGAAGGAATTTAGGATAGTAAAGTTCAGGCATGGGAATGGGAAGACAAACGGTGGGAGAGGAGACACGTTGACAAGAACCAGAGGTGCCGAACTGGAATAAGCCAGCCACCAAGGACACCTGGCTTGGGAACAGAATGTGAAATTACATCCGAGAGATGCCAAGCATCAAAGCGGTTCCTAAAACACCAATTGGACCCAGAAGGACTGGTCATGGGAAGAGGGCCAGCGAAAGGGGAAGAAGTATAACCTTTCTGTAGGAACACTCAGATCTAGCTTCACTTTTGCTGCAACCACTTAACTTTAGTAAAAGAACCTATCACTTCACACTTCACACTATCACTTTCCTGGAGATCTAGGTTGGGACAGCTCTGACACAGGGTGAGTCCTTGGATTCAATTAGATTGGCAGAAAGACCATCATTTAAAAAGGCATCAACAAACCTCTTTTTTTTTTTTAAAAAAAAGATTTGTACAAATGAACAAACATCAAGTAATCATCAGAAGCAGAACGAAATTAATGGGCTAGCTCATCTATTTTTTTAGTCAATCAAACTAAAAATTACAATTTTGTATCAAGTTTCAGGAGGTGCTTGAATCACATGCAACCCTTACAGCATAAGTTTTTGGGATATAAAGACGATCCAAAAATGTGAAATTTAACTGTTTGCTGTTCATTATTGTAGCACAAATAATATATGTAATCACGGAGTGTTCATATGCAGATTGAATACCTGTGGATTTTGCTGTGCAAGTCAGTTGACTTTCTACATGGGCAAGGCCTCGTAATTAATATTATGCAGTGAAAATGACCAAAGATTCAGTTGGAATGCCAGAACTGCTAGTAAGGCACATTATCTTCTTGGAAGATAAATGCCATATAAATAAAACTGAAGGCTAATTGGTAACCCAAATGATTGCTTATTCAAGGGTAATTCGTTCCGATCTTATTCTCCAGTATACAATATAAGCATTAACTGATTTGATGCTGAACTCGTAAAAGCTTCAATTACTCAAGTGGAACTTTCCTTTTAATAACTAGGAAGCATTCATTAAACTCCTAACATTGCGACACTTCCTTCAACATCCTAAAGTAAACAGCATCGATATATTATGCTTCTTTGCAAACCTGATGGTCAAATCAAAATTCAGAGGTATCCATGACTTCTCTGATAACTTCCTTAACTGATAAAGTTGCACTCCTAACAAGGAATGTTATAGCCCCTTTTATTAAGCCATAAACAAAGATTTTGATCTGTGTTAATAGTATACTAAGCCTGTTAATCTTGAAACCGTCACATTATCTGATTATTATTGGAATCGAAAGCTTAAGAAATTTACTTGAGACTTTTTTCATTAGTCATGGTTACCTTTGAATTTTGATTTGGTCATCAGATTTGCAAAGAAACAATGTATTGATACTTTTTTTTTACTTTAGGATGGGTCAAACCGCATCTTTTAAGTAGAAAACCATCAATTTTTCATATAAAAATGGCTTTTTATTGAAACACCTTACAATTGAATAAACAAAAGTTTATCGTAAAGATCCTTGCTTCTTTTCTGGTCAGTTTCTAGAAAGTCTGTTCCCTTCCATTTTTTTAGCTACTAAATATTATAGATAGTGATTAGAAAGGTTATGCCAGTTAGGTGTCTCAATTTAGCTAGTATGCCATTATTTCTTATGCGCAAGAATATGAGAAGGGAAAACTAGTATATGACCTATTTCACAGAGATAATGGATTTGACAAGTAACTGCATTAGCCTATTGCAACAAGTATGGCAGTTTGCAATTATAGGGAGGATGGAATAAGATCATCCTACATTTAGGATTTGGAGTTTTCTTTAAAATCCATTCTGATAATCCACTTTCCCTTAAATCCTATAGTTGTTGAATGCAATTTTTCCTTTGGCTGCTTCCATTCTCAAGTTGGAAAAGTCTTTCTGATGACGTTAACAACACTGCAAAATTATGTGCTTTGCTCCACCAGGTATAGAAAGGAAGTCCCTTATTCAGTCACAAACAAAGCCCTGATTTACACTAATGGGAGTGTGGGAAAGGCAACACAGGATAAAGAAGTGAAAAGAACCCTGTATGTTATAAAAAAAAACAGCTGCTAGCTTGGAAGATATTCTGTTTTCTCTAAAGTGACTTCCTCAAAAACCCAGCCTCGGTGTTTAACCACCTTCAATTGAAGTTTCCTTCACTTCAGTGCATCATGGTGCATCGTTTACATATCTGGCTTCTTTTTTTCTTTCATAAAGATCCTTTCTGGAATTTTCTTTTCAATCTCAGCTTTTGACCAAATTGAATACTTTAAACCTTAAGGTTATACCAACATCAACCAACATAATTGCATAATGGCTGCAGGGATGTTCAGGCAGACTATCTGGGTGCTCTGCTTTTTGCTTACTTCCCCGTTGAATTTAAGAGATGCTTTGGCATTTCTGAACATCTCCAGCTAGGCATGTCCTTCTGGTGTCAGCACATAAGATCGTATTTATTCTGTGAGGATGCATTCTATATAATAACTCTGTTCATTCTCGGTTGCCATATAAATAAAATGGAAGGCCAATTGGTAACCCATTTTTGCTATTCCATGTACATTTTTGCTATTCCATGTGTATTTGCTATGGGTCTAATTAAGTCTATGCAACCTTAATCTGATATGGTTAATACTCTTTTCCAGGTTTGCCAATAAAAGACCCATAACTTTATGGCACCCCATGATGTCATTTCCAATGTTTTATTTTCTTATCCGACGAAGAATTTGCCTGCCGATTTACACAAAGAAATCAATTTCCACTAAAAACAACGAAGTTTTGATTTTAGGGCACTAATGTATGTTCACTTTCAGTAAAAGCATTACCCTTCTTCCCAAACATCTCATCTCTTGTCAAAAGGTCTCTCAACTTCTCGTAGATCCAGCATTGAGAAGAATTTGCTACAGTTGTAAATCCTGAGCTGCAGGCATGTAAAATATCCAAGGTTTTGTACAGCGTAGCTCAAGAATTCCCACACTTATTTGGATTAAGTCTTACTTTGCCTGTTAATTTTGTCCTAGTTTATTGAATTTTTTTTTTAAAGTGTCAGGCTAATGATTTAAGAGCTGACCATCTGCTATGATGATGTCATGCTGGGAATGAATCAGCAAGGTTTTTGGGCTAATATCCAGGGGTGGGATTCAATTTTTTAACAACCAGCCTGTGGACATGACTAAGTGTGCATGACCATGTGACTGGGTGGGCGTGGCTTCTTCTTCTTTTTTTTTTTGCAGCCCCCCTCCCCCGTTTTTGGACCTCCTGGGCTTCAGGGAAGGCAAGAAATAGAGCGCAAGGGAGTGTTGCAAACAGCTGATTGTCAGGAAACAGCTAATTGTCAGGAGGGGGGGGGAAAGAAATACGAAAAAGAAATAAGGGGTGACTGGACGGGGGAAGAATCTAGTCAGCGATGTCAGGCATGCGCGATGTCAGGCATGCACAATAAGGGCTGATTGGGAGGGGAGGGGCAGGCAGAGAGGGGAGGGGCCAGCCAGGGGCACGATTTGCCAGTTCTCTGAACTGCGCAGAATCCTAACGACCGGTTCTATAGAACTGGTCCGAACTGGTGGAATCCCATCCCTGCTAATATCACTTTAAGAGCCTGTAATAAGAAGAGGCCTTGTTGGGGCATCTCTCTCTCTCTCTGTGTGCTTCAGTGCTGTAATTGCTGATTGCTGTTTTGTTTTGAAGTCTGAACTAAACTACGTGTATGTATATATTCTTTGTAGAAAACCACTATTTAAATACAAACTTCTGTTTACTATATTTGCTCCTGGGTTGTCTCACATAGCCACACTGTGCACACTCTGTGACAAAAAATAGAGAGCCATTTGTGTTTATATAATGCCTGATGGTGGAATTTCCTGATAAAATGACCCAAATCTGGACTGGTCCCATGCAGATTCTGATCCATTTATTGTTTGAAATTATAGATAATACCGGCATATAGTTTACATATATCCAGAATGTCAGTTAATACGCAGCTGTATCAACTACACTCGTATTATCCTACTTTGACAAAAAGGTCTGCACGCTCCTATCAGGAAACAAACTAATGAAAATTCAGAAAGGATTTCTAATTATACAAGTTCACAATCCTTTCTGCATTAATTGAATACTCGAAGCCACTTCAAATGGTTACGGTGCTCGTGACTTTTTTTTTTTTTATTCACTCCACATAGAAAAATCATGCAGTATTAATGTAAAACAGTACAGTATTCATGTAAAATGCACATTCGGTAAACAAGCCATTAGCATACCAACCTATTTTTTTTGATGAACTACACAGACACAAACCACATATTCTTGTACAACAATGGACCACTGGGGGTGGGAGGGGTGAGGGGAGTGATGGGGTGGAGTGGGGAGGGGAGAGAATTAAAAGCCGTGTTTAACCGAATTTTCTTTAAAAAAAAAAAAAAACCTCTGGATTTTCCAACTGAAGCAAACTGACATTTCCCCAAACTAAAGACTTGTCAAATGAAAAAATGTTAACAGCTACACATTAAAAGCTATAATTCAGCACAGAGATAGACTGACTCATGCAGCTAAGGAAGAGGCAAACATTTTTTTTTAAATTCTCAGAGCTGGGTTTTATACGAAGCCAGGCTAGGTAATTGTTGCCATCAAGGCTGTCTAAGGAAAGCAGCTGTCCCAGAGGTGCCTTACCTATAGAAAGACTGGTTTCAATGCTGAACCATTTTGAAGATCTGTCACACTCAGTAACTGGACATATAAAGAGCAGTGGACTTCATATAACCTAAATTTTAAAAAATAACCCAAGATATCAAAACTTGAAGAACATCAAGTGATGCATGTTCTGAAGAACTCTCAATGGATAGCTCTACATTTGGGACACAGAGAGAATAGTCAAGCTCCATCACTCAGCATTTCAACTATTGGACAGACTGAGATCAAAGGAGGCCCGGTGAAGACTATCCTGTAGAGATAAGGTGGAGCGTGAGAATGTGAACATTTTCCACGTTGGGCACTATATATATATATATTTATATATTTGCTTAAAAAAACAAAAAAAAGAAGACATAACAAATCAGTTCTTGGTGGTTTTTGATGGACTTGCACTAGACAGGCTGCTCTGAATTTTCCTTTTGGCCGATGAATGGATGCTTTTCGCTTTTCTGTCGGGTATGAACGATGATGACCAAGGAGACTGGAGTTGATTATGGAGGTTCTGGAGCTCAGGAGCCACCTTAAATAGAGAGGAGCCGAGTTTATTCTCGTCAAAAGGTCCTTGAGAGCCGCTAAAGAGAAAACTTGGAGAAAGCTCCCTCTGGAACAAGAAGCTCTGAGGTTTTACTTCGCTCGATTCAGAAGTCCGGACTGCAAAGAGTGGGAAAGGCTCCGTGGTGTCTAGCGACGACGGAGAAAGGATGGAAAAAGTTGCATATTTCCACTCACTGCTCTCTTCTGAATGCTCCCCGCTGAGAGGACTCTTTAGCGAACGTGGCTCTTTCCTCTCCTTTTCGTTCTTACCATTTTCATTTGAGTGGTCAGGACCCTGGGTCGCCTTGCAAGAATTATCCAAGTCGGAAGAGGATCTGGAGGTGTAATAGGGGCTCTTGCTGTTGTCTGACTCGGACATCATGGAATCCAGTTCGGAGATCTTATCAAGGTAAGCCGCGTCCATGGACGCCTCGCTAGACGTCCTGGTGCGATTCATTTCTGATGAGCGAATGGAGTGCAGTTTTTTCAGCACACCCGGATTGTGGCTCTTTTCGCTCAATTTCGGCAAAGACTCAGCTGAGTCGCTGGTGGCCGTGTTAGGCTCTGAGCCTTCGAAGTCCAAGTTCTCGCCGTAACGCGTCTGGCACGTGTTCCAAAAGTCTGGTTTGTCCGAAGAGAAACAACCTTCCTTAGGTTCGCTGCTCTCGCAACTGCTTACACTGTGCTCCGGGGAATCTTTGTTGCAGTCGTCAGAGGCCTCTCCAAAATCCTCAAATTCCAATTTCCTTAGGAAGGTGGATGGCTCACTCTGGCTTTCCTCTTTCGCAGCCGGGTCGTCCTTATTGTTGGGAGTGTTTAACTGCAAGCAACTGAGAGACAACGGAGTGCACGGATCCGGAAGATCGTAGAGTTCTTCTTTATAGGGTGCACAGTCCTCAATTTTATCCCAGGCTGGCTCTGAACAGGTGTCCATGTCAGAGCTGCCAACGTCCAAAAGACCCTCTTGAGAGCTTCGAAAAACATCTCTTCCAGCAGGCTCTGGAGTGACTGGATCATCTGAACAAGCCTGGCTAGCTGAATTTAAGCAGACATCATTGCTACTCCCTAAAAGTCCTGCGGGCTCCTCGAGATCGGCCGGGGTATGACTAGTGCATAAACAGGTCGGATCGATGGGTTCTGGGGTGCTCTGGGCAGCCTTGCTGGGGGGACTTTCACAGTCTTTATCCTCCATGGAGACAGCAGTTACATTTTCCAGGCTTGTGGGTTTCCTCTGGTCCCATTCCCGCTTCATCTGTGCAATCTGGGACTCCAAGTCTTCTACGTAGGCGTCGCTTCTCTCCAATGCCTTCTTAAGACGGTTTGTTTCCTGCTCACATTGCTCCAGCCTGGTCTGTAGGGCTGCCACGGTAAACCTCCCTAACCTGTAAACAAGCAAGCAAACAAACAAATAAATAAGCGGCAACAATCTGACAAAAATTACAGGAAGGATGCAACACGGACAAGACGTACTATTGTCAATACAATTTCCTAGAGGTAGCATCAAAAGAACGGGGTAGATCAGGGCCCCCCAACTCCTGGTCCATGAACCGCTACGGTTCATGGCATGCTGAAAAATGGGCCACACTCAAATGAAGGAAAAACAAATACACGAGAGAAGGCAAGAACACTCTTCCTACAGTACACAAAGCTCGGGAACATTTTGTCAGGGTGTGTTTTACGCTTCTGATTTGCAGATGTGACAGGAGATCTGATACAAGGCAGCCCTCAGTCACTGAAGCTCACTCTGTGACTTTGGGCCAATTCTTTTCTTTCCACCCAACTTCATCCAAATCACAGGGTTAGACCGGGGATCCCCGACCCCCTGGTTTGGGGACTGGTACCCCCTGTGGCATGCCAGAAACCGGGCCATGCAAACAAGCGAAACCCCCATCCACAGGATGCAGGCAGCACACAAAGCCACACCCCTTCCGGTCTGCGGAAAAACCTCTCTTCACAAAACCCTGGTGCCTGAAAGGTTGGGGACTGCTGGGGTAGATAATCTAGAGAACACGCTATAGATCAAACTCAATTTCAATGAGGGCCACAGGGTTGTGTTTGACCTCGGGGGGAGGGTGCACCTGGCCAGCTCGACGTCACTTGTGCTGAGGGCCCTCCTGAGTTGTTTTTGCTGGCAGAAGCACCATGGACTGGTCCTTCATTGTTTCCAAGGTGGCGGGTCAGGTCTAAACACTCCACAGGCCGCATCCAGCCTGCAGGCCTTGACACCCCTGCTATAAATGTTCCTCGACTTACAACAGTTCATTCAGTCACCGTTTGAAGCTACAACGGCACTGACAAAAGTAACTTTGGACCATTTTTCAGTTATGACCTTGGCAGTATCGCTATGGTCACATGATTTACATTCAGAGGCTTAACAACGGACTCATATTTATGATGGCTGCAGTGCCCCAGGGTCCCGTGATCCCATGAAACCAGATTTCACTTATCAACTGGGTTACTAATTGAACCACTGCAGTGATTCACTTAACAAAAGTGGCAAAAAAGGTGTACAATGGGGCAAAACTCAACCAACACGTAAGTTGAGGACCACCTGTATTTATTTCTGAACCCAGCATAAATCACAGAGTTCCACTGACTTGGAAATAAAGAAACAAGAAGGCGAGTAACAGATAGGTAGCCAATCATTTTCCTCTGCAAATTAGAGGCACATAGCTGTATCAAAATCTTTTCCAAAATTTGATGGAGAGACTTTGAACATAGAACTTAACTCCAAAGAGTTAAGACACAGAATTTTACATGGTGGACTGTCATTAAATCATAGGACGTCATCCATTCTAGCACCAGTTCTTGCACAGCACAAACACGAACAACTCTCCCGTCTCTTCCAGTCATAAAACATTGAGGTATTTCCAAAAAGCCTCAGCTAAATTTCTTTTCTTGAATGAATCAGTACAGCTGCACATTTGTCACTGGTATAGTTCAGCAAGCACTATCTGATTCTTCTTACTGGGGATATTTAATAGACAAATTTCTAAAAAAGTCAAATATATAATACTGCACATTCTTACTGCAGCCAGAATAACCTTTGCACAGTGTTGGAAACAAGCAGATATTCCAACAGAGGATATGGTCATTCAGAAAATAACAGCCTGTGCAGAGATGGATAAATTAACCTTAGCACTTAAGGAAAAAGAAACTTCGGAATATTATAAAAGCTGTGAATGCTGATATGATTGGACAGAACAAAAACAGAAAATATATTAGTAAACACCGTAAAATGTAAAAGAGGTAGTAATTATATACTCGCAATAAGATGTATTTGTAAATATGTCACCAATATTGATAACAAACAAGGAACCATAGACTGTCGATAATAGAATTGCTAGTTTTTTAATCGTTTTTTTCTTTTTTCTTTTTGTGTGTTGTGTATGTGTTTGTTTGACATTTTAGTTGTATAATTAATAAAGTTTGTTTTTTTTTTAAAAAAAGAGCAGAGCAGTTGATACGAGGCATAGGATCATGGATGAACTAGCTACAACCAACCCCTGGGACCAATTATCAATTGTCTGTCTGTCTATCATCTATCAGTAATCTCAGCTGAAGTGGTACCCATATATTTACTTTTGGTTGCCTGTTTTCGAACTCTTAGACTGGCAGCAGCTGGAGCAACTGATGGGAGCTCACTCCATCACTTGGGTCTCGAATGCAGACTTGTTTGACTGACAAGCCAGCGTCCTAAACATGTGAGCCACTGTACTGTTCAGATATCTGGCTATCTCACTCTCCATCTCTCCCCGCTTCTCTCTCTCTCTCTCTCCCTTCTCTGTCTCCATCCACCCACCTACTTACCTACCTACCTAATCATCTATCATCTCAGCTGAAGTGGTACCCATCTATCTACTTTTGGTTGCCCGCTTTCGAACTGCTGGGTTAGCAGGAACTGGAGCAAATGACGGGAGCTCACCCCATCACTTGGGTCTCAAATGTGGGCTAGTTTGATTGACAGGCCAGCGTCCTAACCATGTGAGCCTATTCAGCTATCTGCCTATCTCTTTCTCTCTCCATCATCCATCCATCTATCTATCTATCTATCTATCTATCTATCTATCTATCTATCTATCTATCTATCTATCTATCATCTCAACTTCGTATCATAAAATGGAGCAGAGAGAATACTTTTCTTTAAAAAAAAAATGTCTGGAGAAGAAAATGAAACCATTAGCAGTACAAAGGCAATAACCAAGCAGATTACTCTTCTAGGGATTGGCCCTATCCTTTCAACTCAAATATGCATGAAGAATTATCCCCTAAAACAATGGCAGAGATTTATGATAACATTTGAACAGCGGTCCACATCTTGAAATATTTACATTCAATCATTCTTACAGCCCAGCCGCATTTTACAATATACATTTCATCCGCAATGTCACCTTGTCAAATATAAAAATGCCAATATGAAATTCAGTAATTGTCGCCATCCTTTAGAAGGGCTTGGGTTTTTCTTTCTTTCTTTCTTTTTAAAAAGGAGGATTCATTTGGAGCAATTATATGTTGCCCTGATGAATAGCTCTTGTTCAGTCACTACAGGGATGAAATTGTTAAATGAGAAGTCCTTGTATACCTTCTGCTTTCATCTGCCTGCCTGCCTTATCTATCTATCTATCTATCTATCTATCTATCTATCTATCTATCTATCTATCTATCCATCCATCTCTACCTACCTACCAACTATCCTATCTAGCTATCATCTGTCTGTCTGCCTACCTCTCTCTCTCCCCTATCTATCAGGCTATCCTGTCTGTCTACCTTATTTATCTATCTGTCTATCTGTCTACCTTATCTGTCTACCCTCTCTTTCTCTCTCTCTCTCTCTCCCTATCATCTATCACCTATTTCTATCTATCTCTACCTCCCACCCTCCCTCCCTCCATCTACCTACCTACCTACACACACAGAGAGAGAGACTTGGAGTCCTTGAGTTACAATAGTTCATTTAGTGTCCGTTCAAAGTTACCTCACTGAAAAAAAGTGACTTATGACTATTTTTCACATTTACAGCCGCTGCAGTATCCCCACAGTCATGTGATTGAAATTCAGGTTCTTGGCAGCTGACTCATATTTATGATGGTTGCAGCGCCCCAGAGTCATGTGATCACCTTTTGGGGCCTTCAGGCATGCAAAATCAACGGGGAAGGCAGATTCACTTAACAACTGCAATGATTCCCTTAACAACTGTGGCAAGGAAAGGTCGTAAAATGGGGGGAAAAGCTCACACTGAATGTCTCACTTAGCAATAGAAATTTTGGGCTCAACTGAGGTCATAAGCTGAAGACTACCTGTATATATATGTGTTTGTGTGTGTGTATGAAGCAGCGAAGGACCAACCTCCCTCTGATCCACACACTGTCATGCTCCTGTCAGAATCTGATTCTGAGGGGGAGGTCGAGCAGCTGACAGGGAGTGGGAGTGTGGCTTCGGTGGCTGTGGAAGAAACTGGGGAAGGGCCCAGTCCGGCTGGGCATTCAGAGGAAGACCCAGGTCCACCCCCTCTTCATCCTAGGGCACACAGGGAGGAACGGAGACAGGAGCAACGTGAGTTACGTGGGTTACGGGGGAGAAAAGGGCCCTGATTCCCTTCATTAGCTTGCAGCTGGGAAAACAGGATTTAAAAAGGGTGTTTGCTCACAGCACCTTGCTGGAAGCAAAGCGTGAATTTATCTTTGCTTGTTAAGTCTTATCTGGATTCTGGCATCCTCTCAACTGTGTGTGTTTTGTTGTCTTTTGAAGTCTGCAATTCCTTATCCTGCCCTGTCTCATTAATTGCTGCAGCTTTGTGGTTTTTATTTATAATCTATATTTACTTTGGGTTTGGACTGAATTTCTTCCCTTTAAAAACTGTTCTTGGGAGAGTTTTTTTTCTCCAGCCAACAATAACTGGACATTGGAGGCCAAGTTGGAGGAATTAAAGGGACTTTACCTACTTTTGTGACTTTGTTGCTTTTGTGCCACACCCCAGGTCATCACACACACTTTGCCCTCCCGCACACATCATGAGCAACCTTTCCAAGGAGAGCAAGAACAATAGCAGCAGCCTCGAGGTGGTAAGCGCAGCCAGGCACCCCCTTGGGGAATCAGGGCTGGGCAGTGCTGTGGGGTCCCGATACCTGGGAGCTCGAGGGCAGGGCTGGGCACTTACCCTCCACTGCCTCGGGCTCTGGACAGCCTACGCCACTGTCTGGAGGTCCTCCGGAGATGGCCTGAGAGGGACGGCAAGGCTCCACTGGAGGACAAGGGTTTGGTGCTCTCCCTGGTCTCGCCTTCCTCCGCTGCTGACAATGGATCCCTCCCAGCCCTGCCCGGGCCACCACAGGTGCCCCCGACATGAGTGATGTTGAGCTGGCCATGCCCGCTCTGGCCACGCCCACCTAGACCTCCAAGGTCAAACACAACCCTGATGTGTCCCTCAATGAGATCGAATTTGACACTGGTGCCCTAGCTGCGTTCTGATTAAGTATCCTTTACTGAGTGCACAAATGGTGTTCTCCACGGTCCGATCCCATGTTATGAACTGAGGTCAAGGCTAATCTTCTCTAAAAAGCCCAATTGGGGGAAGAACTAGGAAGATGTTCTAGTACTAATGTTCTAGAACCAGAACCACGGTGGAGCAGCGGTTAGAGTGCAGTGCTGCAAGGCTACTTCTGCTGACTGCTAGCTGCCTGCAATTTGGCAGTTCGAATCTCACCAGGCTCAAGGTTGACTCAGCCTTCCTTCCTTCCAAGGTGGGTAAAATGAGGACCCAGATTGTTGGGGGCAACAGGCTGACTCTGTGTAAACCGCTTAGAGAGGGCTATAAAAGCACTGTGAAGTGGTATATAAGTCTAAGTGCTATTGCTATTCTCTCTCAAGCAAGACTTGCCCCACTCTGATCCTGAATTGTTGACTTAATTTATGTGTGTTGAGTTATGCCGTTCCCTTTCTTGATCTTATCTATTTCCCTCGGTTTGTTTTCTATATGCTTATGATCAGAGTTGGTGGATGAGTTAAATTGCAAGCGGCATATCTACTATGAAAGGACAAACAACCAAAACATCCAGCCGTGGAGTTTATTATTAATTTGTCATTCCTAAAGATCTCATTTAACTCTAAAAAAAAAAAAAGTTCTGTCTTTCTAAAGTTGCAGAATTTGGCAGAGTCCATGAGTCCACAGTCCAATTTGACTGTGTGTGTGTGTGAGAGAGAGAAACAGAGAGAGATAGAGTGAGTCTGTGATTTTATATATTACACACATACACACACACACACACATACATACACACATACACACACACAGATATACACATACATACAAACAGATTGGGCAATAGTTTTTCAACAAAAGCAAGGTGCAATATGCTTATTTAAAATGAGCCTCTTCTGTATTAAAAGTACAGAAGTGCACAGAGGTGTTGGGAAGGAGAAGTTAGTCATGTTCCATATTTTTTTTTTAAAAAAAATATGCATTTGAAACCAATTTGGGCCAATCCTGTAAGCAGCCTACAAAATGCAAAAAAGGAGAAACTGCCTAGAATCCATGTTGGCTCCCTCACCTCAGTGCACCTTCCCCTTTGGCCCACCAAGAGTTAAGCCCAGCCCCATGAAAAATGCATGGAAAAGGTTTTAAATATTTACATACCTCTGGGGCGACCTGCTTCCAACCTCAGCCTTCAGCTGCAAGTTCTCCCTCGCAAGGCTACCATTTTCAAGCCTCAGTTTCTTATTCACCTACGTGGAAGTAAAATTATTAACGTCAACAAACCTCACGTCTATTCAAACCAGGGCTGATTTTAAGAAGGAGAGGATGAAATGTAACAACAAGCGATGGCCGAGACCTATTCTCTAGTCCTAGAGATCCCCCTTCAACAGAGACAACACTTAAAAATTACCCTGGGAAAGAGGAAGGCGGAAACTGACAAGAGACCAGACATTTTTAATTCATAATTCCAAAATACGCCGCGAGGCTGCTATCCAGGGAAATAAGCAGAGCTGTGTTAGTTCAACCTGACGGTCATTAAAGGAGATACACTAATGGCAATTCAATGTTTCCTGTCTCCACTCCGCGACTAAATTCTTTAAATGGATTGACATCACAGTGTGCAGGTATCAGCAAAATGAATGTTGAACAACTTCTATCCTATGTTCTTCCAAGCGGACAAAGATTACTCAGTGGCATAGACTTTCTTTTTAAAGATATATACATATGTATATGTGTGTATATATAATATATGTATGTATGTATATGTATATATATGTGTATGTATATTTGTATATATTCATCTGTGTATATGTATATATACACACACACATACATTATACACACACACACACACACACACACACACACATATATACATACAGATACACAGAAGCCTGATGATGGCAGATGAGATTCTGCCGAAACGTTGCTACAACTTTAAAAGCACAACTACAATGACGTGGGAAAATACCCGAACAAAGCTGAATGCCATACAGATACACACATATACACACATATACACACATACATATATATATATATACACACATACACATACACACACATATATACATACATTATACACACACACACATATATATACACACATACATAGGAATGCACTACCTAACTCTGTTGTTACATCCTCTAACCCCCACTCCTTTAACCTCAAACTATCCACTATTGACCTCACCCCATTCCTAAGAGGTCTGTAAGGGGCGTGCAGAAGTGCACCATCGTGCCTCCCGTCCCTGTCCTATTGTCCCCATTTATTCGTACCTATTTCCTGTATTCTTACTCATGTTTATACTTATACCTATTATCTTGTAAGCCAGGGGTGTCCAACCTTGGCAACTTTAAGACTTGTGGACTTCAACTCCCAGAATTCCTCAGCCAGCAAAGCTGGCTGAGGAATTCTGGGAGTTGAAGTCCACAAGTCTTAAAGTTGCCAAGGTTGGACACCCCTGTTGTAAGCGATTGACAAATCAAATAAATAAAAATAAGATAAATACATATACATACATATTATATACATACATACATACACACACAAACACACATACCTACAACACACACACCCCTCCCTCTCCCCACACACAGAGAACAAAATTCATGACAATCATTTGTTTGCCATTTTACACGTCTGGAAGGATGCCTTTCGGCAAGCCAAGTCCTGTGACTCAGTGAATAAAACTTAAAAAAAAAAAATACAATAAAGTCCAAATAAGTCCAACTTGGCAATGGCGCACACATATTGTAACAAGAAATTTAGAACATCCTGAAAGCTGCTTTCCATTGGGCTTTCCCTCTATTGAGCCAAATAAAACATATGAAGAACGGTTGCAGGAACTGGGTATGGCTAGTCTAGAGAAAAGAAAGGACCAGGGGTGACATGGAGAGCAGTATTCTGGTATTTGAAGCACAGTCGTAAAAAAAAAAAAAAAAAAGGGAGGGGGGGTGTCAATCTGTTTTTCCAAAGCTCCAGAAAGCAAGACAAGGAACAAGGGATGGGAACTCGTCAAGGAGAGAAGCAACCTGGAATTGAGGAGAAATTTCTTAAATGTGAGGACACGTAACCAGTGGAACAGCTTGCCTCCAGAAGTTGTGGGTGCTTCATCACTGGAGGTTTTTAAGATAGGACAGCCACCTGTCTGAAATGGTATAGGGCCATGATGGCGAACTTAGGGCACGCCTGCCACAAGTGGCACGCAGAGCCATTTGTGCCGGCATGCAAGCCGCAGGCAAACTTACCCCACTGTACATGTGGGTGCCTCTCAGCTGATTTTTCTGCTGGTTTCAGGGTTTTTTTTTGACCTCCCAGAGGCTTGGGAAAAGCCTCTGTAAGGCTTTTCAGGAAAAATAGGCCCATTTTGTCACTTCCTGTAATGCCGGAAGTGAGGAAATGGGCGTATTATTCTATTCATATTAGCCTCTGGGAGGCCGGAAAATAAATCAGCTGTGAGGCGCAGTGCAGGTAAGGGGGTGGTGGCGGATTGCATGCACATGCACAGGGAGCATGGGGGAGCACGTAATGCATTCTGGGTGCTGGCACGCGAGTGCGCGTGCGCTAATGCGCACACAATTTTTGGCACAGGAGCCCAAAAAGGTTAGCCACCACTGGTATAGGGTCTCCTGCTTGAGCAGGGGATTGGACTAGAAGACTTCCAAGTTCCCGCCCAGCTCCATTTTGATTGACAAGTACCCCAGGGATGAGCATTGCATGGATTTTATATCGTTTGTTGTAAAGGTATTTTGGAAATGCAGGACTATCTGTACAAGCTGGTTGCCAAGCACCCAAATTTTAATCACATGTTCATGGAGATATTGTGAGTGTGAGGAGTAGTTCTAAGTCACTTTTTCCAGTGCCATTGTAATTTCTTTTTTTTTAATCAGTTTATTTATACATTTTCAATTTACATACACAAGTGGCTTGGTGAACCATTGTCTGGGTCAATTTGCTATTCTTCTTTTTCTTCTTCTTCTAAATATATAAGAGTGAAATACCATTCATACATCATCACAAAATCTCCACAACCGTAAAGCCTACAAACTTGAAATTTGGTACATATGTTCCTCTTGGCTTCTAGGTGCTCGCTAACAAAGGATTTTTCAAAACGACCATCAGAGCATTAGTATTTCATGTATTATTATTAACACACTCTGATGCTAAGGAGTTCTACTTCCCCTCCCCACCTGAAAAGAAATATCTTCCAAATGTTAAACACAAGCAGAGGAGAGGAGTTTCAATTTCAGTTTTAGTTTCACAGCATGAAGCAGCTTTAGTACAGAACAGTTGAGCTAAGCCACACCCAGGCTCCTTGCTGTCTCCTTCTTGCTCATACACCAAATACTCTTTCAGTTTCCAAACAGCCCGCTCAAACACTGACAGGATGCTAGCCAGTTGAATACTGATGGATGATGGTAGGCAGGGGCAGAATTATTTTCCTCCCCAAAAACTAATCCCAACCACAAAGTTTCATAGTGAAGCATGGGTATTGAGCTAGTATAATACTTTTCTAACTCCTAATGTGTACCTCTGTCATCCAAACATTTGTAAAACAAATCCCATGTTCGGAAATACTCTGTATCTTCCCTTTCTTTTATCTTCCCTTTCTTTTATCTTTAACGTCAATCTGTCCATTTCTGCATGATCTACAATTGTTTTAATTACAATTTCTTCTATAGGTATATTCTCATTATTCCAGTACTGTGCAAATACGATTCTTGCTGCTGTCAAAACATGTAGTATTAAATATATGTTCCCTTTATTATATTATACTTGCCTGATATGATACCTAACCAAAATATTTCTGGCTTATAGTCTATATGCTGCTTCAACATTTTGAACCATGTATGTATTTTTGTCCAGTAATTCTTTGCTTTTGCAAATGTCCACCACATATGATAGTACATGCCTGGAATCTGATGACATTTCCAACATCTGGTGGACATGTTTTTAAACATCTTTGCTAATCTCGCCGGTGGCAAGTGCCATCTGTAAAACATTTTATATAAGTTTTCCTTATAAGCAGTTGCCATTGTCAACTCTTTCCCTAAATTTTTGCCCTTTGTCTAATTCTACAATATATCCAAACATTTTTGCCATTGTAATTTCAAATGGCCACTGAATGAATGGTGATAATTCAAGGACTGCATGTACTCAATCCCGGCACAGCTATTTAGATCAACATTATTTTCCCAACTCATTTAAGCAGAGAGACGATCTAAATTAGTTATCTTTTAGTTACCAAGTGTTGTCTTGTAGCTTTTTCAATGACAAACAAGTTTTCTCATTGTTGAAAAAGGAAGGGAACTAATGCTTCACACACAGAGACATAAAGATCTTTTTGCTAACCTAAATGAATTTGATTCTGTCTAGCTGGTTTTCATCAGTCTTGTCATGAAATATTATTACAATCAGAAAGTGCTCTTGAACATGGAAGTTTATGCCTTCCTTCTTGATAATTTTACCAATTGTCAAATTTTGATGTTCTTGGGTTTTGGCACGATTGGTTTAGTTCATGGTGGCATGCTGTTACCCTTAATTTCCTTCCTTCCTCCTCCCCCCTCTCCCTTTCCTCCCTCCCTCGCTTCCCTCCCTTCCTTTCCTGTCTCGCTTCCCTCCCCCTCCCTTTCCTTCCTCCAACAAAATGATTAGGGCAAGTTCTTTTAAACCCTAAAATGTCCCTTTTAAATCACTAGGCCCTGTTTCAGTTATTGGCTAGCCCTAGAAAGGCTGGGAGGGCCTGTGTCTCTGAGCCAGTGAGATGACATTTGCAAAACAGAAGGTTGTCAGCCTTCTGTTAGCCACACGATAGATTATTGGAATCCTTGAAATGAAATCTGGCCATCGATATTGAAAAAGGAAAGCAGCCTAATGCAATTAGCAGCTCCTGGACTGGCAAAAAAAGGATCCATGGACAAAATAGGCAAGTGATTCTGACAGTCAATGTTTTCCGTTAGGCTGTTATTGAGGAAATAAACCTTCAGGCATTTGTGAAATGTATACAGAATATAACAAAACAACAGAGTGGGAAGGGATCTTGGAGGTCTTCTAATTCAACCCACTCCTCAATCAGGAGACCCTATACCAGTGATGGCGAACCTATGGCACGCATGCCACAAGTGGCACGGAGAGCCATTTGTGCTGGCATGCGAGCCGAAGGCAAACTTACCTCACTGCACATGCGCACGCCTCACAGTTGATTTTTTTTTTTTGTTGGTTTGAGGCCTTTTTCGGCCCCAGAAAAGATTCTGCAAGGCTTTTCAGGACAATAGGCCCATTTGTCACTTCCTGTAATACCGGAAGTGACAAACGGGCCTATAATTCATCCTGAAAAGCCTTGTAGAGGCTTTTCCCAAGCCACTGGGAGGCCAAAAAAGACCTCAAATCAGTAAAAAAATCAGCTGTGAGGTACAGTGCAGATAAGGGGGTGGGGTGGGGAGATTGCGCGTGCATGCACAGGGGGCATGGCTGGCACGCATTGCATTCTGGGTGTTGGCACGCAAGTGTGTGCGCGTTGGTGCGCACACAATTTCTGGCACTGGAGTCCAAAAAAGTTTGCCACCGCTGCCGGATACCATTTCAGACAAAAAATAATATTTTATTACTTGTATACAGTTGTTTTTCCTCTTAATTATACTATGGTTAATATAGTATATAAATGACAGGCTAACAATTTGTAAAGAGATTTGGTAATTTAAAATTCTTCTTTTGGCCTGCTCCCCAAGGGGTAGGAAACTAACATTGTTGTACTGTATCAATCAGCATTCAACCAAGGAGGACCTTATGTGTCTATGAGTTAATCTTTTTGTAAAGACACTTTTTCTTTTGAATGTCTTGTTTGTTGTATTTTTTATTTATTTTTCTTTTAAAAATATATGTTTTAACATTTGGGTATATATTTTAATTTTCTTTGAATAAACTAAATATTATACAGGGGAACAGATAAATTTCTCACCTGCAGTTCATCTTTGCAATGTATGAAATTCCCCTGTGATGCCAACAGGAGGAATCTATGTAGCATCGTCCAATGTTCTCAAGAATTTTCATGTCTAATGGGCCACAACATTTTTAAATTATTGCTGGAGCTTGATATCTTGTGAAACTTCTCTGCCATTATTAATGAAGGCTGCCAGACGTTAAGAGGCATGGAAATGCACACTCTTTGAGATATCATGGAGTAAAATGGTCATGCAATCTCCTAGCATGGGTCTTTGAGAACTAATACCCGATAGGAGATGGAGCTCAAATTAGCTGGAGGGCATCAGTTAGCCTGATCCTGAGGGAGGCCACATAATTCTGTGGATAGAGGAAAACTGTATAGCAATGAGGTGCCTGGTCCTATTTATGGGCCATTAGCAGCATTTCCGCTTGACCTTACAATAAAGCTATAAAAAAAGTACATCACTCTGCAAAAATGTTCTTCATTTAATAGGATATTTGACTGTGATCAAAGAACATGAGGTCAACTGACCATTCCTGAATCTTTATTTTGCTTGCTTTCTGTACTGTAGTATAGCTCTTCAAGATGATGCAGACAAGAAGCATGACTACCAATGCTACCTTTATAACAGCAGAATCTCGCAAGTCTGTTATTCTGCTATTAATAAAGCAAAAGTCTACGAAGATTCCCAATCATCCAGGTTATGGTTGTCCCAAAGGTGCTTTTTTTTCAAGAGGCAACTGGACTTTCTTTTTTTTTTCTTTGAAGACATTTCACTTCTCATCCAAGAAGCTTCTTCAGCTCTGACTGGATGGTGGGGAATGGAAGGATTTATATTCTGGTCATTTGCAATTCTTTATAGAGAATCGTTGAGGCCACTTGGAGGTTTGTCTATGTCCTGCAAATGACCAACTGTCTGCAAGGAGTATAAATCCTTCCCTTCCCCTCCAACCAATCAGAGCAGAAGAAGCTTCTTGGATGAGAAGCCAAAACGTCTTCAAAGAAAAACAAGAAAGTCCAGTTGCCTCTTGAAAAAAGAACCTTTGGGACTACCAATAAAGCATTACACTTAGAGAACTTAAGGCCCCAATCGCCTTTGGCCCCTGCCCTGTCAACTGTCAAGGCATAGACGGCCGCCGAGTTGCATTAACACACATTACCTCCAATAATTTTTCCATGTCCTCCTTCACTTTCTCATACATATCATTCGCAGCCTGAAGCTTCTGGGTCCACGCTGCCAAAGTCTCAGCGTCCACTTTGTGCTCATTGTCGGAAGGCTGTGGACTCTCTTGCGTTCTCTGCAAGGTCTCTGGGTGCAGGACAGATTTAAGCTGGGACTCCAGGCTGAGGTTTTCTCCTTTCAGCGTTTCCAACTCTTTCTGCAGTGATTCTATCTCATCCTAAGGGATTAAAGGTCCAGAGTGAAGTAGAGTCCGCAGATAAAACCATACCAGTTGAAAGCACAATGTTTTAATTCTCAGGGAGAGCTTTGAAGGGTGACCGGAGTGCAGAATCCGATAAAACATTATTCTAGATTTTCAGGGTTTCACCAAATGGACATGTGTGTGTGTGGATTCCATTAAGAGATACACAATTCTGCTGGGTCATACCATTTCCCCCAAAATAAGACCCAACCGGAAAATAAGCCCTGGCATGATTTTTCAGGACGCTTGCAATATAAGCCCTATTCCCAAAATAAGCCCCAGTTAAGATCATCAGCCACATTTAATACTGTATTTCCCTGAAAGTAAGACCTAGCAGGAAAATAAGCCCTAATGCGTTTTTGGGGAAACAAAAATTAATATAAGACCCTGTCTTATTTTCAGAAAAACATGGTACCAAAGGATCATCTGGGTCACAATCTTATTTCTGATAGCAGAGCAAGGCAGATCTGATTTAGTTGCTCTGATTCAAAGCACTTAGATCTGAGGCAACATAAAAGTTAATTGTTGAAGATCTAATATATGTTTGCTGGATGTGCCAAGGAAAAGATGAGATCTAGTATTTCAGGTACACAAGTACTTCACGTGCAATAATTTGTTAAACATTTAGAAGGAAAGCACGAAACAGTGGAAACACTCCTGATGGAAGCATTTTGGGGGACAAGTGAGGGCAGGATGGAAGAAAGATGAAATTGCTGGATTTGGTAATAAGGAAACACATGTTTGTAGCATTTCAGCCTATAGACCAATTTTGTTCAAATGTTTCAGGGTGTTATTGTTTCTTTGGCATTTTTCTAAACTAGACTAATTATATGCAGAGAGTACCTTCAGGGAATCTCTACATGGGCCACTGGTAATTGAGGTGACCCTTTTGTTCCAACCAATAATTGCTATTTTTTCAAAAGATACTTCACACTGAAATAGCATTTTTCAATAAGCTTCCAACACATGCTTAGTAATCTTCTCTCTATTGTACCCTATGACTATCATTAAGTGTTGTACCTTATGATTCTTGACGAACATATCTTTTCTTTTATGTATACTGAGAGTATTTGCACTGAGACAAATTCCTTGTGTGTCCAACAACACTTGGCCAATAAATAATTCTATTCTATTCTATTATTCTGTTCTATTCTATTCTATTCTATTCTATTCTATTCTATTCTATTCTATTCTAATCTGTTCTGTTCTGTTCTGTTCTATTCTATTCTGTTCTGTTTTGTTTTATTCTGTTCTGTTCTAATTCTATCACCTCAGAATGCACTGGTGGTCCTCAACTTACAACCATTTGTTTAGTGATCATTTGTAGCTACAATAGCACTGAAAAAGTTGACTCAATTTACTACCTTTGACACTTTCCCATGGTCATGTGATCCAAATTCAGACACTTGGCAACTGTCATGTATTTATGAGGTCATGTGACTTTTCTGGCAAACAACGTCAAATGGGGAAGCCAGATTCCCTTAGCAACTGTGTTACTAACTCAACAGCTGCAGTGATTCACTTAGCAACTGCGGCCAGAAAGGTCATAAACTGGGACAAAACTCACTTAGCAATTGTCTTGCTTAGCGACAAAATGGGACTCAAGTTGTGGTTGTAAGTTGAGGCACCCCTGTTCCTAGAAATACACACATCAAAGCACACGCTTGAATCTGTGTGTGATTTGCACCCCCCTTCAAGATTGATTACACCAGAAGAGCTGCACCTACCCCTCGCAAAGCTGTGGGTGGATCCTCAAACGCATCCACATCCATGCAAAAAAGCACTTTTTTTAAAAAAAAATACATTTGCTCTTTACATACATAAGTACTTTGTGAACAGTGTGTTGTCTGGGTTAATTTGCTTACACAATATTATTTTTCCAGTTCCTAGTTTCTACCTCTGTGGTCTAACCATTTGTAAAAAAATTCCCAAGTTCAAAAATAGTGTCTTCTTTTTCTTCTATCTTCAACGTCAGTCTTTCCATTTCTTCACAGTCTAATATTTTTTTGATTATTGCTTCTTCTTGATTGCTTATTGTACCCTATGATTATTATTAAGTGTTGTACCTTATGATTCTTGACGAAGCTATCTTTTCTTTTATGTACAACACTGAGAGCATTTGCACCAAGACAAATTCCTTGTGTGTCCAATCACACTTGGCCAATAAAGAATTCTATTCAATTCAATTCCTATTTCAATTTCAATTCCTATTTCAATTCCTATTCCTATTCCTAAATCTATTCCTAATCTTAATCCTAATCCTATTCTAATTTCTATTTCTAATTCTTATTCTATTCTATTCTTTCTGTAGGTGTTTCCTCATTTTTCCAGTGCTATGCAAATACAATTCTTCCTGCTGTCAAGACATGTAATATTAAATATAAATTTCCTTTCTCATATTTTTCTGGCATTATGCCTAACAAAAATAATTCTGGTTTATAATCTATATGCTGTTTTAACACTTTTTCTAATGATGTGTGCATTTTTATCCAAATTTTTCTTTTGCTTTTGAACATGTCCACCACGTGTGGTAATATGTGCCCCGTCCTTGATTACATTTCCAAAATTTGGCGGATCTGTTTTTAAACATCTTTGCTGCAAAAAAGCCCTTTTAGAGATAGAGATATGCATGCCATCTCCCGTTAGTCATGCTAATTCAATAAAATAATTCTGAATTTCCCTTTTTTGCTATAGTTTTACCTCGTATTCTTTGTGCAGTATCTCGAGTCTGGTTTTGCGAAGCTGTTTTCGGATGGCAGGGCTAAACACAGGATTGCTTTCGCTTGTTCCTCCTGCAGGAAAAAAACACACCCAAAAACGATCTCATTTCAATATTTTTCAGACTTCCAGGAAAATCAGATCAGCCTTACATTGTGCTCGTCTTGAACACAGCTCCGTGAAGCCATCTCATCAAAAATTCTTTCCCTGTTTCAGCGAGCATTAAAAAAAAAAAGTAGCAACTACTTCACAGAGGAAAGTCGCAACATGTCAGCCAACAACGAACAGATTTTTATGATCATCATCATCATCTAGATTTAATTGGATATGTGCTTGGAAAACTAAAAGTTAACCAGTTGCTGGACAAAGCTCCATGCGTGGGTTCCACTAAGAGCCGTGGTGGCGCAGTGGTTAGAAAGTAGTACTGCAGGCTAATTCACTGCTGACTGCCAGCAGTTCAATTCTCACCAGCTCAAGGTTGACTCAGCCTTCCATCCTTCCGAGATCGGTAAAATGAGGACCCCAGATTATTGGGAGCAATTTGCTGATTCTGTAAACTGCTTAAAGAGGGCTATAAAACACTGTGAAGTGGTGTGTGTGTGTGTGTGTGTGTGTGTATGTTTAAGTGCTATCTGTAAACCACTTAGGGAGGGTTATAAAGTACTGTGAAGCGGTATATCTACATCCACATCTATATTTATATCTATCTATAAATATATGTGTGTGTGAGTGTGTGTCTAAGTGCTATTGCTATTAATTTTATAATATAAAAATAATATTAATAAGACTATAAGCCTGCAAGATCTACTATCTTATCATGTGTTTTTATTCCAAAATCATTTGTGTATCAGAGATCCTTTGAGCCAGTACCTTCTCTGTTGAATCAAAGCATCAGATATACTCAGGTTTTCAATATTTTGTTATAAGAGCCACTGGTTAGAATACAGTATTGCAGGCTAATTCTGCCCACTGCCAGCAGTTCAAATCTCAACCTGCTCAAGGTTGACTCAGCCTTCCATTCTTCCAAAGTTGGTAAAATGAGGGCCCCAGATTGTTGGGAGCAAGAGGCTGACTCTATAAATCGCTTAGGGAGGGCTTTAAAAGCACCATGAAGCAGTATATGAGTCTAACTGCTATATTTCTAATTCTGGGCTCATAAATGTTCAGCCTTGCAATAAACTGGAGCCCCATCAGAAACAGCCAACAATCTTCCTTCAAATCAACCTCTGTGGCTTAAGCATTTCAAATCTTTGGACCATTTCTGGATTGGAAACAGTGTTATGCAGTATGCAGAACCTAAATGCACATTGTTGCCTAATGCCTCTATCATTGGAAAAAACCAATCTGGATTCAGTAGCCAACCATCCAACCAAGAGCCACGGTGACGCAGTGGGTAGAATGCAGTACTGCAGGCTACTTCTGCTGCCTGCTGGCTGCCTACAATTTGGCAGTTTGAATCCTACTGGCTCAAGGTTGACTCAGCCTTCCATCCTTCTGAGGTGGGTAAAATGAGGACCCAGATTGTTGGGGGGCAATAGGTTGACTCTGTAAACCGCTTAGAGAGGGCTGTAAAGCACTGTGAAGCGGTATATAAGTCTAAGGGCTATTGCTATTGCTACTTAAGGTGAGAATGGGCAATCTGATTGACAGGATCCAATCTGTATCATTCAACCTCTGGATCCCGGTGAATGACCCAGTTTGGATTCTCCAACATAATTCTGGGGACACGTATCTTTGCCGCCATTCGTAATCTGATTTTCAGTTCAGTTTTCAAAAACGATTGCAACTCATCATCTGAAACTCAACACTTTTTTCTTTCCTCAACAATTTCCTGAGCAAAGAGGAAGAGAGAGAGAGAGGAGTGAAAGACAGTTAGACTAACTATCTGTGATGACCCAGGGCATGACACAAAGGCAATACAGTCAAATAATAAGTAGGAGTCCCTTTATTAACGCCAACTTTGCCTCCAATGTCCTGGTTAAAAACACTCCCAGAAACAGCCTTTCGCTTCAGAGATTGAAATCCAAAATGTGGTCAACGTAAACTTTAACTATAAGTCCAATCAAGGCAAGATGAGGAAATTAGTCTGGCAGTGCAGGAGAAGTAATTCCAGACATGAAGGAATGACAGTAAATCAACCCGATTGGGAGGATTCCAGGAACGCAGATAACCATCATCAACACAAGATAAACTCATGTTTGTTCCCAGCAAGCGTCTCACTCAGTTTGCATCTCTTTTAAACTCTCTTCCCAGGTGTGCCTAATGAAGGGAATCAGGGCCCTTTCCTCCCCCATAAGCCACGCAACCCACGTGGCTCTCTTCTCCGTTCCTCCCTGTGTGCCCTAGGATGAAGAGGGGGTGGGCCTGGGTCTTCCTGGGAATTCCCTCTCCCTTGTTCTATCTCTTCCCTGCTCTGCCCAGCTGGACTTTGCCCTTCCCCAGTTTCCTCCACAGTCAACAAAGCCACACTCCCACTCCCTGTCAGCTGTTCTTCTTCTTCCTCCGATTCAGACTCCGACAGGGGCATGACATTATCTAGCAACTCAATAAATTAAAGAGGGACTGACTAATTTTTTTCCTTCTGATCTCAAGCAAAAGGGCGTCTCCCCATCAAGGGACAAAGGATTAGCTTTATCTCTCAGTACAGGTAGTCCTCAACTTACAACAGTTTGCTTACTGACCGTTCAAAGTTACAACTGCATTGAAAAAAATGACTTAGGACCGGTTTTCACACTTATGACCATTGCCACATCCCCGTGGTCACGTGATTTACATTTGGACGCTTGACAACTGTTTCACATTTATGATGGTCTCAGTGTCCCAGGGTCACATGATCCCCTTTTGCGACCTTCTGACAAGCAACGTCCACAGGGGGAAGCAGATTCACTTAACAACCATCTTGCTAATTTAACAAACAGCAGTGATTGGCTTAACGAACATGGCAAGACAAATCGTACAATGGGGCAAAACTCACTTGACAAATTTCTCACCAAGTGTTGTGGCCCGCTGGCAGCTGACGGAGCTGGCAGCAGAGTCAGACAGTAGTGAGGAGGTTGGGGAGGAACCTGGGCCAGCTCTGGAGGCTGAGGAAGGCCCGGAGGAGGGCTCTGCATCAGAGGCAGAGATGGGGCCAGGGCAGGCTGGCAATCGGCAGCTGCCTTCAGGTTCAGACACCAGTGATGCTGGGGAGCTAGCAGAAGACAAGAACAATTGAGAAAGCAGGATCGACTCAGGAGTAAGGCCACACCTCCGAGAGGATTGGCCCCTCCCATAGAACATAAAAGAAGAGCGAACAGGATGTCAGCTTTTTCAGGAAGCAATTATTCATCTGGTCGGTTCAAGCTTTGAATAGTTCCGTTTGACTCTGTCAAGTGTGGCCTTGCCCTACATCTGGCAAATTAGTTCTCTGGCCTCATTCCAAGTGCGATAAGGTGGGTGTTTATAAACATTCCTCTGAAAGACTGTTTGTGAAGCCTAGCAGGCTGTGAATGAACGTAATTCACAGCCATGGAAATAAAAGAGATTTTGCCGGGATTAAAATTGGTGTTTTATGCTTTCTAAGGAAGCCTAGGTCAGAACACCGAGCAACATAAAAGGCTGAAGTCAACTGTGGTCATAAGTTGAGAACTTCATGCATCGGGGTATAAAAGGACAACGTACAGTATTGAAGGGGAAAGAGAGTTGCTTTACCTAGGACCTCTTTGCAAGGATTGTCAGGGTTGATGGGAATCCTACAAGCAGGACACTGGCTGTTGTTCTTCAGCCACACTTCAATGCAAATGGAGCAGAAGACGTGGTTGTTGGCACAGATGACAGGATGACGGACCTGAAAAGAAAGAAAGAGTTTAACAGTTAAAACTTTTGCTTGGGGGGAATTAAAAGGAACGATGTACATTTGGCATCCAACGATCGTAACAAGCCAAAAACAAGCTTTTCCCCTGGCCAGGCTTACAATGTTAGTATACACTCTGCAACTTGCCTATCTTACTTACCACCAGGGAAACTCTTATCGTTTCAAGATGGTGCCCATCTTCTCAAACGAGCCGAAGCCGATTATATAGTGAAGCAAAAAAGGAAACCCAAAAATGCACAGAGAATATACAGAATAATAGAGTTGGAAGGGACCTTGTAGGTCATCTAGTCCAACCCCCTACACCATTTCTGACAGATGGCAGTCCAGTCTCTTCTTAAAAACCTCCAGTGATGAAGCTCCCATAACTCCCAAAAGCAACTTCTGTTCCATTGGTTGACTGTTCTGTCAGAAAATTTCTCCTTATTTCCAGGTTGAATCTCTCCTTGTTCAGTTTCCATCCATTATTCCTTGTCTGGCTTTCAGGTGCTTTGGAAAATAGCTTGACCCCCTTCCTCCTCTCTGTGGCAGCCCCTAAAATATTGGAACACTGCTATCATGCCTCTCCTGGTCCTTCTCTTCACTAGACTAGCCATGCCCAGTTCTTGCAACTGTTCATTGTATGATTTAGTCTCCAGTCCCCTAATTGTCTTGGTTGCTGTTCTCTGCACAAACACCTTTGATCAGGCTGCAACAATGAATGTCACAATTGTGGATTAAACAATCAGCCTATTTGGTAAGAATGGAAGGGTATGCAGTCTTTATTTTCTGAAGGCTCCTTATGGCCAGTAAAGAAATTCATTTAAAAAAAAAATTGGCAACCTTCACAATTTGCCAAGGACGATAGTAATCTAAAATAGCTACCCATGAGAGACAAATAGGATTTCTACATTCCAAGGTATTGTGTTGTATTGTGTTGTATTGTATTGTATTGTATTGTATTGTATTGTATTGTATTGTATTGTATTGTATTGTATTGTATTGTATTATTGTATTGTATTGTATTGTATTGTATTGTATTGTACTGTACTGTACTGTACTGTATTCTAATTCTAATTCTAATCTAATCAAGGAGAGAAGCAATCTAGAAATAGGAAAAAAAATTCTGACAGTAGAACGATTAACCGGTGGAATGGCTTTTCCTTCAGAGGTTATGGAGGCGTCATCACTGAAGGTTTCAAAAAAAGAGACAGGACAACCATTTGCCTGAAGTGGTAAAACTGCCAAGCTAAGACCTGTGAACTTCAACTCCCAGAATTCTGCAGTCAGCATGACTAGCCGAGGGATTCTGGGAGTTGAACTCCACATATCTTAAGTTACTAAGACCCTTGTTGTTACGTGAATCTGGTTTCCCCCTTGACTATGCTTGTCAGAAGGTCGTTGTAACTATGAGTCAGTTGCCAAACATCTGAATTTTGATTGTATGGCTCACAGGGATGCTTCAATGGTAGTTTAAGTGTGAAAAATGGTCATAAGTCACTTTTTTCAGTGCCTTTGTAACACTGAACGGTCACTAAACAAACGATTGTAAATCAAGGACTACCTGTATTGTCCTATCAAACAAGTCACTAATAATTGGCTCCAGATTTAGCAAACACAAATTTCATCTGTCCAGCTTCTTTTCATGTTTAAAGATAGCTAGATAATGGAAGTATATAGTCCCGTGATGGCGAACCTATGGCATGCATGTCACAAATGTGCTGGCACACGAGCAGCAGCCAATGCACACGCCTCACAGATGATTTTTTTTTTGAGGGGGGGCTGGTTTGAAGCCTTTTTTGGCCTCCCAGAGGCTTGGAAAAAGCCTCTGCAAGACTTCTCAGGACAAATTATAGGCCCGTTTCATCACTTCCTGTACTACTAGAAGTGACAAAACGGGCCTATAATTCGTCCTGAAAAGCCTTGCAGAGGGGCTCTGTCCAAGCCTCTGGGAGGCCAAAAAAGGCCTCAAACCAGCTGAAAAATCAGTTGTGAGGCGCAGTGAAGGTAAAGGGGTGGCGTGGGGAGGGTGGAAATTGTGTGCTGCACACACGCAGGGGGCATGGGGGACGCATTGCATTCTGGGTGCTGGCACATGAGTGTGGGCGCGCTGGCACCCTCACAATTTTTAACACAGGAGCCCAAAAAGGTTAGCCACCACTGATATAGTCCATCGCTCCAATACCTTCTAAAGTGTTACCATAAAATTTCATTACCTGCCTCTTCAAATAAAGTAAGCAGGCACATTAAGTTTCCTCATGTTATATGGGATACTTCTTTTGCATAACATCTAAGGCAAAGGATCCGGAATGAAGATAAAAAATCAATAAACTCCCAATTTTTAGCCATACTGAAGAATTCACTCAGCCAATTTTCCTTCGCCCTCTAAGCAAAATAAAAATAAAAATCAGAGCTTTCTCTAAAGGGCAAAAAAAGTTTTACTAATCCCGCTGAGATGTTCCCATTGCAAGGAACATAACTATCTTTATGCAGCATGCAATTCTGTGTAAGATAAAAATTTATTGGACCACAGAGAATTACCACAGGTTTTAAACGCTTGTAACTTAACAAGATGCTTATGTATTTTCCTCAAAGAGCAAAGAGTTTTAGAGAAATAAATTTCTGAAGGACATTACTAATAAGATTTCTCTTTAATTGAAAATCCTGCACAAGCTTTTGGGATTCAGCATTTCAGGGGGAAAAAAACCCTCTGCGTTGCTTAATGACTCTATAAAAAACATTCCTTGTGGTCTTTAAAGCTACTTTTAATCCCCAAAGTCTTTGCCGTTTGTGCTGCTAAATTGTCCTTCCCAGCAGATTGAAGATGTAATATGAAATTAAACACAACTCTAATTTCTCAAGTGTTGTGGTCTGCTGTTCTCAAAGTCAAATCACCTTTAGAGTTTGACTCCAAGGGTCTTACTTCTGTGTGCTTTTTCCATTGCTGTCTTTGTCAGAGTATATTCATGAACTGGAGTGGAGATTAGCAACAAGGTCAGTCAATGAGAGCTGAATTGAGGGCCGAAACTTAAAGAGAGAATCTGGGCCTGGTTTATTATCTCTGTTCTGTGCTCAGCTCTAAAGTGAAAGAGAAACTAACTTGCTTGCTTGTCTGCTGATCCCTCTGAACCTGTAAGGTGTCTGCTTCTGTTTGAGTTTGCTCCATGTTGGAGAAATCTACAAATGGTATTGTAAAATGTACTTAATATGTTTATAAAGACGTTAAATGAAGCATCAGCCATCTGTATTTACTTTTATGGCGCTGAATTTATGCTGCAAAACTCTGAGAACTTCTCAGCTAGTCCCCCATCCAATAATAACCAGGATTGAACTTGGTTCATCATCTTTTATATAGCCACTTACACTGTCCTATGTTTGTGATGTCAAACTTATGCCATGCGGGCTGGAAGTGGCATGCAGAGCCAACCCTCTGGGAATGCCAGCCGTTGCCCGTTGCTCTTCCAGTTCTAGCACACGCATGCACGCCAGCCAGCTGGTCTTTGCATGCACGAGAGCATCGGAAACCGGAAGAGCAGCTCCCCGGAGGGCATGCGTGTGGCAGCCAGGTCTTCGTGCATGCATGCATGTTAGAAACAGGAAGACCAGGTGGCCAGCATGCATGTGCGCACCAGGAAGCTAAGCTTCCGGTTTCCGGCACTCCCGCATGTGTGCATTGGGGAGCTGCTCATCTAGTGCAGCCACCACTGCCCTAGATCAAAGGTCTCCAAACTTGGCAATTCCAAGACTTGTGGACTTCAACTCCCAGAATTCCTCAGCCAGCCACGCTGTTGAAGTTCACAAGTTTTAAAAGTTGTCAAATTTGGACACTCCTCCCCTAAAGTCTGTGTACAGGTAAGTCCTCAACATATGACCACAACTGAGCCAAAAAATTTCTGTTGCTAAGAAATTTAAGAAGTTGTTAATTTTGCCCCATCTTACGACCTTGCCTGCCTCCGTTGTTAAGCGACTCACTGCTGTTGTTCAGTTAGTAACATGACTGTTACGCGAATCTGGTTTCCCTCCACTGACTTTGCTTGTCACATTACTTGTGGGGCAGTGCAACCATCATAAATAACAACCAGTCACCAAACATCTGAATTTTGATCACGTGGTAGGGAATGCTACAACAGTCGTAAGTGTGAAAAACGGTAGTTAAGTCACTTTTTTCACTGCCGTTTTCACTTTGAACAGCCACTAAACAAACTATTGTTAAGTCAAGGACTACCTGTATAGTGATCTATCTCGATGGCAAAAGGTAACCCGTTCTCTAGCTACACATTAAAGCAGGGGTGTCAAACTCAAGGCCTGCTTACATCTGGCCTGTGGGGGCCCCCTGGAAACAGCAAAGGACTGGCCTGTTCTGACCAAGACTTCCTGAAACCATAATTAAGCACATGCTTATTTAAAACAACTGTTTTATTTCAATGCTCAGAATTATGTTCATTCCCAGCCAGTAATGAGTCCCAACAGTCCTTTTGAGATAAGCACCCACCTTTCTTTCCTTTGAATTGCTGCCAACAACTAGAGTGGCAAAAAAATTATAAAAAACCAACCGAACTACAAAGTCCACACAGAGCTTCAAGGATTAATCTGAACAGAACAAATGACTTTGCTTCCTGCAAAGGTTTCGTCATCTTTGCCTGTCTTCTATACTTTATGGGAGGGGCAATCACCTCCCAGCCTTACTCCCAAGTCATTTCTTTTGTCTCCACTGCTCTTGCCTTCTAGCAGCTCTGCGCACACGCGCACCGGGAACAGGCTCCCCTGGTTCCTCTGCCTTGCTGCTGCCAGACTCCGAAGGCTCCGGAGTCAGCACCCCACTCCCAGATGGTCCTGGCCCCATCTCTGCATCGGACACAGGACCCTTGTCTGAGTCCTCTCCAGACTCCTGGACTGGTCCCCGTTCTTCCCCACTGTCCGATTCTCCTGCCGTCTGCATAGGCTGCCAGCGAACCACAACAAGGCCAACGGTACCTCTCCAGCAAAACTGGAGCTTGGGAGGGTGGTGTGTGGCCCTACCGGGCTCCATTTTCTGCCGCGATGGCCTCCTGCAGCCCTCTGCCAGCAAAAACGGAGCTTGGAGAGGCTGTGCACAACCTACCCAGGTTCAGTTTTTGCTGCGACAGCCGAAAACGGAGTTCAACGAGTGATGTTGAGCTGGCCACGGCCAACCTGGCTACGCCCCCCCTTCCGAGGTCAAACACAACCCTGATGCGGCCCTCAATGAAATCGAGTTTGACATCCCTGCATTAAAAGGGTTGAAGGAGACAAGAGGATTGCCGATAAAGCCAATTTACACAGTAGCAGCCAAGGAATCTGTTTTGAAAATTTCACAACCCTTTGTGACATGAATTCTGTTTATCATACCTAAATAGGAAAAAAAATGCAGAAAGCTGAAAGTGATTTCTCTCCCCTCCCCCATTGATTGGATGACATAGGAGAGGGGGGGGGGGGAAGTGATAATTCTATTTCCATTCAAAGTTGACACACGAAACTAAGACACAAGAAATCGATGCGGTAATTCACTAGCAGAGAAGAGGCACTGACATTGTCAAGACTGATTTTTCAGCATAAATCATTTATGAAACCCCCTGTCCTAAAGCAAAATGCACCTAAAGCAAAATGTAAGACCATGACTTAAAGGTAAGGTAAAGGTAAAGGTTCCCCTCACACATACATGCTAGCCCCGTGATGGTGAACCTAGGGCACGCATGCCGGAAGTGGCACGCAGAGCCATTACTGCCAGCACGCAAGCCCTCACCCAGAACAGATCTACTGTGCATGCGTGCGTGCGTGCATGCGTGCCGCCCACCTGCCTGCTGATTATCTGGTATCTGGCGTGCATGCGCAGGGAGTGGGGGTGTGCAGATGAGTGGCATGCACGATGGGGGGGTCGCATGCGTATGTGCAGAGATGTGTGTGGGGATTATATATATGTTTGGTATTTTCCCACGCCATTGTGCTTTTAAAGTTGTAGCAACGTTTTGGCAGAATCTCATCTGCCATCATCAGGCTTCTGTATTGTGTTCGTCTGTGAGTCAGACTTTCACAGCCGTTTCAGTTTTAAATTTGGGGCTGGCCTACTGCTGCGCCAGAATGTTTTTTTCTTCATCCTGATTGGTTGGGAGTCTTGGTCTGTGTTTATTGGTCTTGGAGTTTGCTGTGTTCTGCTTGATTGGTGTTTCTAATATCTTCTGTCTGTTTTGTGACTTTTTTTGACTTGATTGGCTGGCAACATTGTGCTCCTGTATTGGAGGCTTTTAGTGCAGCTTGGCTCTGAGTAAATGGACGGCTATCATTTATTAGGAAGCTAGGTTTCATCTGGGTGCCTGGTTGGGGTGTGTTTGAGCTGGAGGTATCAGGGGGGATCTGTTTGTGCCCAGGTGTTTGCCTGGCTTGTGGTGTGGAAATTTGTTTGTTTGTGAGTGCAGGCTTCCAAATAATTGACAGTCTGGTGGAATCATCTCTTCTATTCATGCTTTCAGGTCTTTTTTCAATCTCTATGGCTTCTCTGATAATTCTGTGGCTGGGCTTTTCTTTAGTGGCTAGGTTTTGGTGCCATTGAAGTCGATGCTATGACCTGTTGCTTTCATGTGTTGGACTAGTGAGGAAGTGTGTTCCAGCTTTTTTACTGCATTTTTGTATTCATCCAGGCGGGTACTTATTCTTCTATTGGTCTGTCCAATGTATGTGGCAGGGCATGATGCACAGGGGACTTCATATACGCCTTGGTTTTTCATCTGAACGAACACTATACAGAAGCCTGATGATGGCAGATGAGATTCTGCTGAAACATTGCTACAACTTTAAAAGCACAACTATAATGACGTGGGAAAATAACCGAACAAAGCTGAATACCATACATGTAAGTACCCATGAAAACTTAAGAATATATATATATTCTCAGGAAAAAATATATATATATTTTCTGAGGTTTTCACGGGTATTTGTATGTGGAACTTTGGTTATTCAGGTTTTCTCCCACGTAAAATTGGAAGTATCTTTGCGACGTTTCGACGAAATCTCATTCATCATCTTCAGGCTTGTGTTCGGCTTTGTGCTTCTCGGAGTAATGTGAGCTTGCAGCTGCTTCTTCCTTTTAACTGCTAGTGGGGGTGTGACATGTATGTATGTATGTATGTATGTATGTATGTATGTATGTAGATTTTCATGGGTACAGGTATGCAGGTCTTGGTGTGTTCGGGTGTTTTCCCGTGTAAGATTGAGAGCATCTTGGCAACATTTTGATGAGGTCCCACTCGCCATCTTCAGGCTGGTGCTTTCGGCTTCATGCTTGTGCAAGCAAAGCGTGATCGGAGCTGCCGTCTCCCTATATATACTGGTGGGGAGGTTAGCTGTGTTGTCATTTCTTGATTGGTTGATGGAGTTGATGTTTGCAGATTGGTAGACACACAGCCAATACCTCAGCCACACGTTCTTATGAAAAAGCAAAATACCACTCATGCATCATCACAAAATCTCCAGAACCGGAAAGCCTACAACCTTGAAATTTGGCACGTATATTCCTCTTGGCTTCTAGGTGCTCACTAAGAAAGGATTTATCAAAATGACCATCACAGCATTAATATTTCCTATATTATTATTAACACACTCTGATGCTAAGGAGTTCTACTCCACCTGAAAAGAAATCTCTTCCAACTGCAGTTCAGCTAAGCCATGCTGTCTCCTTCTTGCTCACACAGCAAATACTGTTCCAGTTTCCAAACAGCCCTCAACTCTCTCACATACTGACAGGACACTTGTCAGATGAATACCGATGGATGCTGGTAGGCAGAGGCACAAATTTTTCCCCTTATTTTCCTCCCGAAAAACTTGCCCGATGACATAGTTTCATAGCAAAGCATGGGTACCCTGCTAGTACAGAATATAAACTGGAAATCACTTAAAGATTCCTGTCCTAACATTTGCACATTTTTGAGCTAAACCAATATATCTGTCCTTAAATTACACTCCAAACAAGTCTGGAAAAATAATGTTATGCAATATCCCAATTTCACATATAATTGCCAATATTAAATTAACACCATCCATACTTCAAGCTAATTTACTATATAGAATATAAAGCAAATAAACTGCTACTCTGAGCATTCAGGTGCAAAGTTAGGGGTTTGTTAATCTTATTCTCGCTGTGGGAGAGAACCATAATGAAAATGCTTATGCTGGCCTATGACTGTAATAAAGATTTGATTAGTCTTTTCAACTTCTTTCTTGAAAACGAAACATTCATAGCACAGGACCAATGTTTTAATAAAGTAAGGCTTGAATTTTTGCACCGGGATGAGAAAAAAACATATTCAAATCCATTTGATCATGGAATTAACTTAATTTAGGGCCAGTGTTCCCTCTCTCCACTCAATCTAATTTACTGGACTGGGGATAAAATTAAGAGCATCCTATCCCCTCACATAAACATGCTAGTCATTTCTGGCTCTAGGGAGCAGTGCTCATCTGTTACAAAGCCAAAGAGTCAGTGCTGTCTGAAGACGTCTCCGTGGTCATGTGGCTGGCATGACTAAATGCTGAAGGTGCACGGAACACTGTTACCTTCCCACCAAATTGGTCCCTATTTTTCTACTTGCGTTTTTTCATGCTTTCGCACTGCTAGGTTGGCAGAAGCTGGGACAAGTAACGGGAGCTCACTCCGTTACACGGCGCTAGGGATTCGAACCGCCGAACTGTCCCACCTTTCTGATCGACAAACTCAGCATCTTAGCCACTGAGCCACCGCTCTTATAGGATATATAATAGGATGCTCCTATTATATATAAGAATATCCTAGATGGATGGATGGATGGATGGATGGATGGATGGATGGATGGATGGATGGATGGATAGATAGATAGATAGATAGATAGACAGACAGACAGACAGACAGACAGACAGACAGACAGACAGACAGACAGACAGACATTGCCCTAAGCTCCAAGAAGGCAGGGGGATAATACATTTAATGATAATTATGTGTTTATCTCAGATGACGGTAACACCCTGTGTGATGAATATTCATCAAAAAGCATTCAAAATATGCAAGTATGTTGGCCTGGACTGGAATCCGGTGTACATTTAAGAGATGGTACGCAGCTGAGATTAAATGACAGAGCCTTCCTGTTAGTTCTGCCTTTTGGCTTTTAAAATTTCAGGATCACTGAATCGACTTCCTCTTGTATGAGCCAGCTCACTGTCTATAGTTAGAATGCTGGCTGGGGTATTCTGGGAGTTGAAGTCCACATATTTTCAGGTTGCCAAACCTGAGAAACTGCGTCTCCAGTCTTCATTAGAGGCCAGCACCTTCCTAAGGAGCGACAGACTTCGTCGCTGCAAAATTAGGCAACAGTAAAAACTGCACAGCTAGTCCTCAACCTACAAGCACAACGGAGCCCAACATTTCTGCTTATGGCATTTTTTTTTTGCTGCAGTTAAATGAATGACTGCAATTGTTAAGTTAGTCATTACAATCGTTAAGTTAGTTGGTTGTTAAGCAAATCCATCTTCCCCATTGACTTTGCTTGTCAGAAGGTCACAAACAGGGATCTCATCAGCCCAGGATACTGCAACTGTCATAAAGGCAAGTCAGCAGTCAAAGAGTCTGAATTCTGATCACGTGACCCTAGGGAATAGGGCAACAGTTCGAAGTGTGAAAAATGGCCATAAGTCACTTTTTTTAGGGCCGTTGTAATTTTGAATGAAAGGGATGCAATGTGATGACCCGGTGCGTAGCATAAAGGCAACACAGTCAGATAATCAGGAGGAGTCCCTTTATTAGCTCCAACTTTGCCCGCAATGTCCAGGTTACCTTCTGGGATGGAGAAAAAACTCTCCCAGGAACAGCCTTTGACTGCAGAGAATCAAGTCAAAAACAGGGTCAACAAAAACAGTAACTATAAGTCCAATCAAGGCAAAAGGAGGTAATTAGTCCAGTAGGGATGGAGCAAGAATTCCAGATGTGAAGGCATGGCAATAACTCAACACGGTTGGGAAGACGCCACAAACACAGATAACCAAAGTCAATACAAGATAAACTCACGTTTGCTCCCAGCAGCTGCCGTACTTGGCATGCATCTCTTTTAAATTTTCTTCCCAGGAGTGGCTAATGAAGGGAATCAGGGCCCTTTCCTCCCCCGTAAGCCATCCAACCCATGTTGCTCTCTTCTCCGTTCCTCCCTGTGTGCCCTAGGATGAAGAGGTGGGCCTGGGTCTTCCTCTGAACTCACTCTCTTTTGTTCTACCTCTCCTCTGCTCTGCCCACCGGACTTTGCCCTTCCCGTTTCCTCCACAGCCAACAGAACCACACTCCCACTCCGTCAGCTGTTTGTCTTCCTCCTCGGATTCAAAGTCCGACAGGGGCATGACACGCGGTGGCTAAGGGACACAGTGGCTCAGTGGCTAAGATGCTGAGCTTGTTGGTCAGAAAGGTTGGCAGTTTGGCGGTTCAAATCCCTAGCACCAGGTAATGGAGTGAGCTCCCATTACTTGTCCCAGCTTCTGCCAACCTAGCAGTTTGAAAGCATGTAAAAAGATGCAAGTAGAAAATAGGGACCACTTTGGTGGGAAGGTAACAGTGTTCTGTTAGGAATTGATAGTCACCTAACAGTTGGATTGGAAATATATAAACCAGGACAGATGGTTAATACTGTCTCTTTAAGGAAATGATAAAATTGTAATTGGGTGTGGTTCCTCAAATGGCCATAAGATGGAGCCAGAAACCTGGGTTGTCAGTTCTGTTGTTGGTAGTTGCTAGTTGCTAGATGTTCTGATGTTTGCTGTTTTTGGTTCCTGCATTTTTCCCTATTCACTGTTGCTGATCGTCGTTCTTCTTGGATTGCTGTGAGTCTGTTACTGAACTGTGTATGATATTGGACTTTGTTATTTGGATTATCCCTGGACTGAATACTGACTGTTTTAACCGTGTATGACTTGGACAGCCTGTTGGACTTTGCTTAACCGTTTACTGGAAGTAAAACCTACATTTTGCTATTCAGTGTATCTGTGTGCTGGTCGTGTGTTATTCAACATCACTCTCACTACGTCTCCCTGTGTGCACTCATTTTCCTAAAGGGGAATTACCTCAACATGTTCCGTGCACCTTCGGTGTTTAGTCATGCTGGCCACATGACCACGGAGACGTCTTCGGACAGCGCTGGCTCTTTGGCTTTGTAACAGAGATGAATACCGCCCCCTAGAGCTGGAAATGACTAGCACATATGTGCGAGGGGAACTTTACCTTTGAATAGTCACCAAATGAATAGTTGTAAAGTGAGAACTACCTGTACTGTTCCATCAGACCATTAGTACATCTTAAGACCATTTTGACACTCTTTTACCTTTATGAGCCATGGTGGTGCAGTGGTTACAATGCAGTACTGAAGGCTACTTGTGCTGACTGCTGATTGCCTGCAGTTTGATTCTCACCAGCTCAAGGCTGACTCAGTTAACACATAAAGGTAGAAGTGAGATAGAGCTAATTCATAATCAAATCAAAGACATAGAAGCCAAACCAAGGTTGTGTTAGTGGTCCTTGTGCCTTTACATCTTAGAGCCTGATCATCTTAATCATGCATTAATTTAGAAATATCCATCTCATGAGTTTGATCTTTATCATGCAGACTAAGCTTATCATCACTGAAGGACACTATCCTCGGTGTTGGGAGGGAAGCAAAAATGTCATTGCAAGGCTAAATCTACAGATACATTAAGTCGATATAGATAATAATCTGTATCATCTATATAAACATAAATCTGCATCATCTATATAAACATAAATCTGCATTAGATACCTTTGCTTTTCTTAACCATTTTTAACATATGCCTTTTTAAAATTTTTTATATAGGCTGTGCTTTGGTGGCACAGTGGTTAGAATACAGTCTTGCAGGCTAATTCTGCCAACTGCCAGCAGTTTGATACTGACCGGTTCAAGGTTGACTCAGCCTTCCAACCTTCCGAGGTCGGTAAAATGAGAACCCGGATTGTTGGGGAGCAATAGACTGATTCTGTAAACTACTTAGAGCGGGCTGGAAAGCATTGTGAAGCGGAATATAAGTCTAAATGCTATTGCTATTTATTTTTATTATATCTTTAAGTGCTCCTTGTACGGAGAAACTATACAGTTAATATCTTTATATCGAAATGAAACAGATGAGAAGATATATCGCCTCTACGACAGTGATCACACTGTGGTACGATGGCTCAGTGGTTAAAGGCGCTGAGTTTGCCAGCATGGAAAGCTGACAAGTCGGGTTCAAGACCGAAGCACCGTGCAACAGGCTGAGCACCTAGCAGTTTGAAAGCATGCAAATGCAAGTAGATGAACAGGTACCACTTTGGTGGGAAGATAACAGAGTTCACACATGGTTGGTGTGCAGACATGCTGGCCACACATCATCATCTCCTTTTAATGACCACATAATCCCTCGCAGGGTGGAGTCTGGGCAACTGAATGGAGCTGAGTGTTCACTGGCCGATGCCCTTTCAGTCACCAATGCGGAATTTTATTCAGCAGATATATTCTCACTGTGCCCACTCTGCCTCTACCTAGGATCAAACCCACAGCCTCCTGATTGTAAGGCGAGAGCTCCACCTCTAGGCCACCGCACCACTCATGCTGGCCACACATGTCCACAAAAAATGTCTCTTTTTGCAAGAGCCTTCAAATAAAATAATTTCTTAGAAGCCAATTCAGTAGGGAGAGTTCAATAAAGGGGCCAGCCATCGGGAGAAAGTCCCTGTGATGACCCGGGGTGTGGCACAAAGGCAACACAGTCAGATAATCATTAAGAGCCCCTTTAATAGCTCCAACTTTGCCTCCAATGTCTAGGTTACCTTCTGGCTGGAGAAAAACTCTCCCAGGAACAGCCTTTGACTGCACGGAATCAAGTCCAAAACAAGATCAACAAAAACTGTAACTTTAAGTCCAATCAAGGCAAACTGAGGTAAATTAGTTTGACAGGGCAGGAGCAAGAATTTCAGATGTAAAGGCATGGTAATAATACAACATGGTTGGAAAGATACCAGGAACACAGATAAGCAAAGACAACACATGATAAACTCATTTTTGTTCCCAGCAGACGCCACACTCAGCATGCATCTCTTTTAAACTCTCTTCCCACCTGTGGCTAATGAAGGGAATCAGGGCCCTTTCCTCCTCCATAAGCATGCAACCCACATTGCTCTCTTCTCCTTTCCTCCCTGCATGCCCTTGGATGAAGAGGGGGTGGGCCTGGTTCTTCCTCTGAACTCCTTCTCCCTTGTTCTATCTCTTCTTTGCTCTACCCAACCGGACGTTGCCCTTCCCCAGCCTCCTCCACAGCCAGCGGAGCCACACTCCCACTCCCTGTCAATTGTTCGTCTTCCTCCTCGGATTCAGACTCCGATAGGGGCATGACAGTACCCTATTCTGGGGAAAGGAGGAGGAAAGTCTTTTTTCCAAGGGCCATGACAGTCACAGTATCATCTTAGAAGAAAAACTGGACACCTCATGCATCTAACAAATCCAGAAGGATAAGGACAGCAGGAAGCCACAACAGGGCAGAGAAAATGCAGATATAATAATACAGATCCTAAATCACTGTAGCTCAGAATGAGTTGCCGCAACCAGTTTACCGACCTTCAGATCTTTTCAAGCTTTTTGAACTTAGAAAATAAGTGTGGGGGAAACCCAATGAGCTTCAACACAGCATGTAGAGGAAGAAAACTCTTTCAGTAATCCCTACAGGTAATCATCGACTATACGTCAGCTCATTTAGTGGCCGTTCAAATTACAACAGCACTGAAAAAGGGGGCTTTTTTTCAGAGTTACAACTTTTGTAGCATCCCCATGGGTCATGTGATCAAGATTCGACACACTTGGCAACCGGTTCATAGTTATGACGGGCGCTGTGTCCCGGAGTCCTCTGTTCCCCCCTCTTTTTTTACAACTTTCTTTCTTTTCTTTTTTTTAATAATAAAGTTTTATTTGGGGTTTCACACACAAAATACAAGTAAAACATCTTTTTTGAAAATAGCATGGTCCCGGGTTGAACTTCTTTATACAGACACAAAACTCAATTTCATGCTCCTTTTTGTATTCTATTCCATATCTTATACTATTTTACATTTTCTATATAGTTTTTTCCCCTCTTTTAATTTTCTCAATTTTATTTTGATTATCTCATCTCAATTCAAATCATTATATTTATACTTTTGTCTGTTCTGTTTCAATTTCATATTATCTTTTCTCAATAAACAAATTTTCTCCCATAGTTACTAATTGGAGTATGACACCTTTATATCTTTTAATTACATCCATTCAACTCTTATTTAAACTTCAATATATACCTTAAGTTTATGACCTTCAATATAATACATAACTTCCAATCGAATTCTGCTTGGCACATTCTTATAATACACACTATATTCTTTAAAAAAAGAAAGATTGTAAATATATGTAATTATAAACCCTCATTCCATTCCAGTTCTATCATTAATAATCATTATAACCATAACATCTTTAACACTTTTCAATTAAATCATACTTCCTTAAAAACACATATAATCTCCATAATTAATTTGTCCCTTATTTCTCTTCACATATGTTTTATAAATCATTAAATATACCTTTTGTTACATTTATTTATTGACAAGCATTCCACTGAATTACGATAGCTATTTTATCAGACATTTTAATCATACATTGTTTCATATTTTCTAAAATTATTTCTGCTTCTAATATAACCATACTATCTTATGTACCTTTGCAGAATCCCTTTTTCCATTAAGTTTTCACCCATTATCTCTAAATAGACCCTGTTTCTTCTGTCCTTTATAACTTCTTTTCCTTTCTTTCTTCTCTCTCATCTTCTCCCTCCCCTTTTTACCCCCTTGTCTCTCTACTTCTAATTCTCTCTTCTGCATTTCACTCTTCTGTTGCTTTCTGATTTTATACTTATTTTTCACTCTATTTTTTTGGGGGGAGTTGTTTTTCCCAATCTTAAACTTTCCATTCTCTTTCCCCGCTTTCCTTTTTTTCCCCAATCTAAGATTACTTGTTCATTAAAGATGGCTTCTTCTTTGTCGCAATCTTCTTGTTCTGCAGGCATTTCTTGTTGTTTCTCATAATTCCAAATCTCCATTTCTAAAAACTGAAATACGAAGCCAAAAGAACCTCTCCCTTCTTGTGCATCTTCTTTGAACTTTTTAAGTTCCATTTTCAGTTCTTCTAAAAGTGGAGCCATTTTAAAAAGTTTTAAACAAGCACCCGATTGATTTTAGTCATTCAAAACAATAACCAAGAATCCAGAAATCATCAAGTAATCCAGATAGTCCCGAGTTATATCTTCTTATTTCTTTTTCGACTTTCTCTTCCTGGGGATTTTGTTGCGATATTTCAGTTAGAATGTATCTTTGGGAAGTCTTGTTGAGATTTTGCTGTAAGTTCTTTTTGAATTCCAGGCAGTCTCCTCCCTTCCAGATCCTACCCTTTTATTCTTTTTCTCTCCTTTCCTGTTTTCAAAAGCTTTTAATTATCCAGAAATCTTTATTATCCCTTTGACTTTTTATTTTCAGCATTAAATGCCTATTGATGTCAAAGTGGATTTTCCCCCCAATTTCTTGCTTAAGTCTCTTAGCTGTCAGTATAGGAAAAGGAGAAAACCAAATCTTTTCCCCTTTCTCTCTCCTTCGCAGCTTAAAAATCTTAGGGAACAATGTTATTGTTTTTTAACAGTTTCAATTCCAGGATACCTTATTTGTTGCTTTTGCTGTTTGACCCGGTCAACCAAAACTTTCTCTTATCTTCCTCCTGCACATTCTTTTCCGGTCGAGTTCTTCTTTGTGGTGGCCATTTCTGACCACCGCTGCAACCGCCTTCGGGAAAGGGAGTAATGGCCAGCTGGGGAGGAGAGATGTGGCTTTCCTCAACCCTGCTGGCAATCTCCCCCCTCTTCACCACCTCTACGGGGTGGCTTAGCCCCAAAACCAGCTGGCTCGGGGCACTCCAGCGGCGAGCACGGATTGAAGCCTCGCAGAGACGAGGTTTTGGTCTGTTGCTGAAGAAGCTCAAACCGGAAGTCCTTTTTTTACAACTTTCTGACAAGCGAAGTCCACGTTTGTTCAGGTTTGTCACTGAACAACCGGCTTACTAAATTTCACAACTGCAGCGCTTCACTTAACCACGGTGGCAAAAAAAAAAGGTCGCAAAATGGGGCGAAATTCAACACGCCTCACTTAGCAACAGACACGTTGGGCTCAATTGTGGTCATAAGCCGAGGACTACCTGTATGGGCTAGCGACAAATGGCGGCTGTGTTATTATTAGGCCGACCAGCCTCAATTAAGAACCGTCCAAACCCCCAAATGGGTTACTCACAAACACGGACAAAACGGCAAGCTAATTAAAGGCCTCCGTACAAATCTTTGCCACCCAAGAAGGAAACATACAAGGAGAGAGAGGAGAGAGAGGGAGGGAGAGAAAATCGTGTCCAGTTCTATCTTTTCCTTTGCAAGAGATTTCCTGAAGCTTTGCTATATTTACATGGCACCCTAACCCTATCGAGTCCTTTACCTATCCTTACTAGGTAGGATAGGCCAATCTGGATGTTTGACGATGTTACAGATCTTGTCCCAGGATGGAAGCTATTCCACGTAAAGCTGCCTTCTGCAATTGACTTTTGGCAAATTTGTCAATGCCAGTGGCATTCAAATGATGCTCCAGTTGTTATTCATTAAACATGAAACTGAACATTTAAAAACGTATCAAATTATTATCGACTGGCATTGATGGTTGATACAGGTTGCTGCCAGCACCCTAGGTATCCACCAAGTATATTATTAATTATTATTATTATTATTATTATTATTATTATTATTATTATTATTATTATTATTATATAAAATTTTATTCATTTAACCATGAAACTCAGTCAACGGAACATTTAAAAACGTATCACAATTATTACTGACTGGCACTGATGATTGATACGGCTTGGTGCCAGCACCCTAGGTATGATGAAGTATATTATTATCGTTGTTGTTTAATCTTTAGTCAGGTTCACAGCCTTGGGGGCTGGTTGGTAGCTCAACAGCTCAAGTCCTAACCAAGGACCTAGGAACGGTTAAGTCAGCATTGGAGGATATAAGCTGTTCCAAGTAGATTTACTATTATTATTATTTTTAACTTTTATTCATTAAACATGAAACTCAGTCAACTAAACCTTTAAAAATGTATCACAAACATCACTGACTGGTGCTAATGTTTGATACTCATTGCTGCCAGAGTCCTAGGTATCAACTAAGCACCTTCTTCAAATGTATGTTGTTCCGATTATTATTATTAAACATGGAACTGAATGGAAATGGAAATTCAAATTTAAATTTAAATGTCAACTGAACATTTAAAAATGTATCACAAACACTGACTGGTGCTAATGGTTGATACGGGTTGCGGCCAACATGCTAGGTATATTATTGTTATTACTAATATAATATAATATTAATATTATCACTTCGGAAGCCGACCATTGAAAGTACGTTTTGGAAAGCGGAAATACAAGCGTCCCCCGAAAGCAACATTCCCCGGTTTTGCTCCAACGCCGTTCTCCACCAAATCTAAGGCCTTCCTCCTCCTGTCTCAGCCTCTAAGCTTTTCGGCCAGCCGTTGCAAAGCCAGGACAAAGCTAGTATTCCGAAATAATCGTCCATGCAAGCCACGCGATGGGTGTTTTTTTTTTTTTTTTTTAAGAGAAAAGGGAGGAATGAGAGAAAGAGAAGAAAGAACGCGTGGAATTAAAAACCAAAAAGCGCTTTCCCCAACCGGGGGCTTTGCTGCGTCCCACGCGCATTTCCAAGGGAGGGAGTGGCGTGGGCGCCGGACACGTTTCCCACTCCGCGCGGTCCCTTTGTAATCTCCCACCCACCCAAAAGGCGAAGCTGGCGTTTACCTTTCCCAAGCAAATGTGGCAAGTGATGGGCAGCGTGAGAGACAATGTAACACTCTGAACGTTCTGAGCCATTGTGACGTTTCGAATCCCGCGAGCGTGAAAGTTCCAACCCACCAGCTGCAAGCGCCGCAGCAGGGAACGGAGAAAGGGAACCCTCGTTCTTCCAACTCTCACGCTGCTTAAAGGCTTCGCGTACGGCAAGCCGCCCAAGCCAATTTTCCTTCCCTCCCTGGAGGGGGAAAGAGAACGCTTTTTTTTTTTTTTGGCGGAACTCTCCACCTCGGAGGAGGAGGGAGGAGAAGGAGAAGGAGGAAGGGGCGGAGCTGAGAAACAGGAGCTCCTCGGGCGCGAGGATTTTTTTTTTTTTAAAGGACGTTGTCCTTCTCTCTCAGCGTTTTAAAAATGAATAAAATATAATAAAATAAATAAAATGGTAAAATATTAAAAATGAAATAAAATAGTAAGATAATAAAAAATAAAATAGTAATAAAATAAAATAGTAATAAAATAAAATCATAAAATAAATAAAATAAAATAAGTAAAATAATAAAAATAAATAAAGTAAAATAATAAAAGTAAAATAAAATAGTAAGAATGTCAAATAAAATTGTAAAATAAATAAAATAAAATTAGTAAAACAATAAAAATAAAATAGTAATAAAATAAACAGTAAAATAATGTAATAAGAAATAAAGAAGTAAAATAATAAAAATAAAAAATAAAGAAGTAAAATAATAAAATGAAATAGTAATAAAATAAAACAGTAAAATAATGAAACAAAAAATAAAGGCCAGTAATTTCTTCTAAGTTCGGTTCTCCGAACTGCTTAGAATGTTAACAACCGGTTCTAGCAAATAGGTGCGAACTGGTAGAATCCCACCCCTGGTTAGAAGCACCAAGTTTCTGGTGCTTTTCAAGAAGCAGCTGGACTTTCTGGTTTTTCTTTGAAGATGTTTTGCTTCTCATCTGGAACTGTGGAGCTTCAACTCTAGAGCTAAAGAAGCTTCTCAGATGATGTTGTGGTTAGCCGGCAGCAGGTGCAGATGGCTGAGGAGACCGAGGATTCAGATGAGGAGCCAGGACCATTAGGGAGTGGACTGCTGCCTTCAGTGATTGTGGGGGCTAGCAGCAGTGATGAGGAGGTTCCCAAGGAGCCTGTGCCAAGTGTACGTGCACGAAGGATTGCTCAGAGGAAAGAACAGTTACAGCAGCACGGGCGACTTGGGAGTAAGGCTGCAAGGTAATGGCCCCTCCCTCAAGAGGATAAAAGCCAGGTTTGAAGAAGCGTTCTTTGCAGAAAGCAAAGATGCTCTGAAACTTAGTCTCGTGGACATTATAGTTAGTATTTGAAAACTCTTGTAACTATTTTCTTATCTGTGGGCTTTTGGCAGCTTTGAACAACAACTTGGCAAGGCTCTTTCTTGTCGGAGCTAATGAGTTGGAAGCAGCCTTTTATCTGTGAAGAAACAGAATTTGTAGATTAAACTTTAACAGGTGGGGGCTGCTACCTTTGTCTTGTGTTTGCTTTCTTGGAACCAGGTTGGGTCAGAACAGTTGAGAAGCAAAAAAATAAAATAAAACAAAACACACACAGAGAGAGAGAAAGTCCAGTTGTCTCTGGAAAAAACACCTTTGGGACAACCATCAGTTGAATGACTGAGAGAGTCTCCATAGACACTCCATAGCTGAGTATGCAGCTAATGGGTAGGCTACTTTGGTCACTCAAAAGTGAGACACTGGTGAAGCGGGCACAGCAGCGCCTGCATTTACTGCATTGTATGAAAAAGGTACATCTTCCTCCCGCTATCCTTACCACTTTCCATAGAGGGACGACCGAGAGCATCCTGTCATATTGCAGGAAGGCAATGCAGAGAGTGGTGAGGACAGCAAACAAGATTATTGGCAGTGCGGTTCCTTCTATCCAGGACATGACATATAAGCCACGCTTGAGCAGGGTCTGCTGGATTATCTGGGGATGCTACACGCCCTCTTCATGACCTGGTTTTCCTTGCGACCTTCTAGGAGGGGGGCTTTGTGGTATCCGAAGCAAAACATCCAGATTCAGCCATGGTTTGTTTCATATGGCATCAACCTTGCAAACTCTCAAGTTTCCTCTTTCCTCTGTGTATTCAAAATGGACAGTGATTAATGTGTGTATGTGTGTGTGCGTGTTTGTGTGTGTGTGTATGTGTGTATTAATCACTTCTCAAATCTTGCCAAGAAAATTGTAAGGACTTGCCCAGGCAGCTTCCAAGAACCATGACTAACACAAAAGTATGTACTTTTGTGGATATACCAGCCAACTATAATTCGGCAATACTATTAATATGCTTTAAAAGTCTATTTACCTTCCAGTACCCATGCTAACATGTATATTGTAGAACCTCACTGCTATGGTAATAATATATTTTTTGACTTCTATTGTCAGATCCATGTCAAAAGATGACACTGTGTGATCCAATCAAATCCAGTTATTTATTTGCTTACATCCAATAGATAAAATCTCCCCAGTCCAACACTATAACCTTCTAACCTAAACACATAGATATACCCTGGGAGATTCTGGAGTTTGGCTACCCTGAATGTCTTCTTCTTTCCCCCATCCAGTTGAGGATTGTGCAGTTTCTTGTCTTGGGACCCTGTCTGGAATGTGCTCCTTCATCTCTGGGAAGCTATGGCGCTATTGTCAACATTGTCTTATACTGCTTTTTTAAAAAGGAACTAGACTGTTTTTCCTTGAGGAAAAAGGAGGAGGAGGAGGAGGAGGAGGAGGAGGAGGAGGAGGAGAGAGGGGGAGGAGGAGAAGAAAAATGAAGAGGAGGAAGAGGAAGTAATGTAGCTTCTCATCCAAGAAGCTTCATCAGTTGTGACTGGATGGTAAGGGGATGGAAAGATAGTACCATAGGTATCACAGACACTTGAAAAAGCACCTTGGAGACAACTTTGGCTGGATGATTGAGAATCCCCCTAGACATATTGCTAACATTCTTTCCATTCCTTCTCCAGCTGTAGATTCCATCACTATATGGAAATATATCCTGCTTTTCTGAAGGATTCCTTTTGAATAAGCATGTATGGTATAAGGGTGAATCTTTCTGAATTTATCAGTAAAATAAAAGGCACATTGCCTTCTGAAGCATGTCTTCCAGCTGGCTAATATAGAGATTCCTTACCTCCTTCTTTCTTTCATCCTCTCCTTCCTCCCTCCATCCCTTCTTTCTTCCTTCCTCCCTTCCTTTTTTCCTATACATGCATTATCAACCATGGAGGTTTCTCACTGGTTTCCACTGAGACATAAAACTGAAGTTAAACCCATACATTTTAAAATCAAAACTAGGACAATCATTTAAAACCTGTTTTAACAAGGTGTGTGTTTGAAGCAAGGGCCTTCAAACTTGGCAAGTTTAAGACTTGTGGACTTCAACTCCCAGAATTCCTGAGCTAACATGACTGGAGGAGGAACTCTGGGAGTTGAAGTATACAAGTCTTAAAGCTGTCAAGTTTGAAGACCCCTGGTTTAAAGCTTTCAAAAAGTCAGGTATAGTAACTCTTTACTATAACTTTTAATTCTTCTGATCCTTTCAATTCAACACCAAGAGGTGAGGCTGAATGAGGTGGGATACGGAGCATCTTAGTTACAACTAAATTGCCATGAGCGAGTGGGCACAACAAACAACCCTCCTGATTGGCAAATAAGCAATCAAATAAACATTTTAAAAGATATTTTGTTGGAATCCAAAAGAAAAACTTATCAGATGTGAAACTGCAGGATTAGGATCTAGGAAAATAAAGTACTGTTTAAGAAAGGAAAAAGAATAAACCTGAAATCAATATTTATGAATGCATAATAAGCTGGCAGATGACAGAATGATTACTAAGTTAGGTCTAAAAACATCTATTCGAATTATTAGGTGTGATTTCTATTATATACACAAAGTCAGAGTGGGTCAATGAAAAAGAGAATTCCATTAATTCTTAATAGCATGTAAGATTTTATGTTTTAAAACTTTCCTTTGAATAATTAATCAGCAAAATGAGTCTAATTTAAACAAGGTGGTGGAAAGTGTTCTGCATGTTTTTGATTATAATCTTAACCAGGAGATTCGGTTCAAATGTAGTTATTGTTATAAATCTGTATGGATTAGTTTTTTGATTGGCTGAAAAGATTTGTGGCAAATGACATGGGTGAACCCATTACTTGTTGATCTAACTACAAGATCTTGGTTTTCTTTTCTGGCAAAAAAAGTATGAACATTCTTGCCCTAAAGGTGATTTTTCAAGAGGCACCTGGACTTTCTGGTTTTTCTTTGAAGACGTTTCGCTTCTCATCCAAGAAGCTTCTTCTGCTCTGACTGGATGGTGGGGAATGGAAGGTGAGACCCAAAGAAGCTTCTTGGATGAAAAGTGAAATGTCTTCAAAGAAAAACCAGAAAGCCCAGTTGCCTCTTGAAAAAGCACCTTTGGGACAACCATGACCTGAATGGCTGAGGCACTCCATAGAGATATTCTTGTTTTTAAAATATCCCCCCTCCCCCAAACAAAAAAAATGTTATGAAACTTCCTAGCTTGTAATTTTCAAGAATGAAATTTCAAGTTTGCATGATTCTTGTAAAATTCATATTTTCTCAGTTTTATTCCTTTAATACCTTGTGTAGCCATGTGGGCTAGTTCATTCATTCTTCCATTTATTTATTTCATGGTTACAATTCTCCTCCCTGAGAATTTTTGAGCTAGGATTTATGAAGTTTTGTTACTTTTTTTTTAAAGCTTCTTCCCTGTCCGTTTGCATGGTGCTGATATTGCCTGCTAATACAATCTTAATTTTCTTAACACTGAGCAGCACAGTTTGGTTTTTGCTCTATTGTGTTACACCTTCCTTAAGTCTTCTTTGCTTTCACCTCTCAAAGTGTTTCATCAACATAACCAAAGCCCCAAAGTAGCTGGTCCTTGGCAGAAAGCCCTATGGATGGGAAGGACTCTCCTTCTAACCCACATCAAACCTACACGTTTAAACCAACTGGTGTGGCACACAAAGAGCATTAAATTTCATCCTTTCAATTACATTCTTTTGTCAGCCACAAATACCATCACTCTTTAATTTTGCTCTCGTGAACCTTGTATCTGTGGAATTTTTTGGTTAGTGCCCATTCAACGATACTTAACTAAGGCAATTTAAGGTATGACATATCAGCTATGGACATTCTTAGATAAAAGAGAGTATTTGGATTTATTTCAGTGCAGATTTATTACACATATTGAAATGGGTACTGCTGTTTTATTTAATATTTATTAGAAAGTAGGGAATGGCAAAAGGGGATGCGGTGGCTCAGGGCTAAGATGCTCAGCTTGTCAATTAGAAAGGTCAGCAGTTCGGTGGTTCAAATCCCCAGCATAGCGTAATGGAGTGAGCTCCCATTACTAGTCCCAGCTTCTGCCAACCTAGCGGTTCGAAAGCATGTAAAAATGCAAGTAGAAAAATAGGGACCACTTTGGTGGGAAGGTAACAGTGTTCCATGTGCCTTTGTGCATTTAGTCATGCCGGCCACATGGCCATGGAGATGACTTTGGACATTGGTGGCTCTTCGGCTTTATAACAGAGATGAGCACCACCCACTAGAGCTGGAAATGACTAGCATGTATGTACAAAGCAAACCTTTAGGGAATGGCATCTGAAGTCAATAATATTAACTGCTGTAATCTTCTAATGGGGCACAATGGCTCCGTGGTTAAAGACACTGAACTTGTCAGCTGGAAAGCTGACAGACCAGGTTTGAGACCCAAGCACCACGCGATGTGGTGAAGTCACTTTCCTTGCTCCAGATCCTATCCACCTTGCAGTTTATGAATAGATTAATAGGTACCACTTTGATGGGAAAGTAACAGTGTTCCGTCTGCCTTTGGTGAATAGTCATGCTGGCCACATGGCCGTGGAAAATGTCTTAGGACAGCACTGGCTACCTACGGGGATGAATATTGTGCTCTAGAATCAGACACAAGTAGACAGGGAAACCTTCACCTTTAGTATTCCAAACTTATTAGCTTGATTAAGAGACTCACCTTCAGATTGTTTCAGTGATGTCCTTTGAAGACAATATTTCAAAGTAAAGAATGGTTGCTGGAACTGGGTATGTCTAGTCTGATGAAAAGAAGGACTAGGGGTGACATAATAGCAGGGTTCCAATATCTCAGGGGCTGCCACAAAGAAGAGGGAGTCAAGCTTTTCTCCAAAGCACCTGAGGACAGGACAGGAAGCAATGGATGGAAACTAATCAAGGAGAGAAGCAATCTAGAACGAAGGAGAAATTTCCCAACAGTTAGAACAATTAATGGAACAAGTTGCCTCCAGAAGTTGTGAATGCTCCAACACTCGAAGTTTTTAAGAAGAGATTGGATAACCATTTGTCAGAAATGGTATAGGGTTGCCTGCCTAAGCAAGGGGTTGGACTAGAAGACCTCCAAGGTCCCTTCCAAGTCTGTTATTCTATTCTATTCTATATTAGATTATTGCTTTTTCTCATCCAAATTTCTTTTCAGGACCTAAGTCATTGACGTACCATAGTGAGTCCTTCAAGCGTGGTCTTCGTTCACCAGCTATGCCTATTTCAGAACTTGAAAGCTTCAATTCTCCCATTATCACTTGACTAATTTATCCACCTAATTCCTGGAATGTATTGCTCATGGAAATGGCTAAATTGAAAAAAAAAATCCAACTGAACTGAAATTGTGCCATCGTGCATCTCATTTCCTATCAAAGTTGTCCAGCATCCTATAATGCGTCCAATTTCATTGCATGCCATTTCCAACTGTTTGGGATTTGTCAGCGCTTGATCTATTATTCTTAAAATTGCTTCATTGTACAATAATGTTGTTTGCTAATGAATGTTGCTCTTTGATTGGTTTTTTTTTTAACCATTGGTGAGAAAGGGGCCTCTTGATTGATTATGTGCCATCGAGTTGTTTCCTAGTGACATCTTAGATAGATTTTTCTCCAAGGTCTATTCTTGATCTGTTCTTTCTTGACTCTCAACAGTACAGTCATTTCTTTCTTGCGACGGTCGTCTGAGGAATCTTCTCTGATGCAAACATGCAAAGGCATCAATACGCTTCCCATCCTACTTCTTTAAAGTCCAACTTTAGTTTCCATGAAGGGAGACAGGAAGTGGCACAGCTTGCACAATTGTGACCTTTGTAGGTATAGAACACATCATGGCATTTGAATATCTTTTCCAAGGTTTTCATGACTGCTTTACCAGGGCCTGCTTTACCATCTTTTCTTTAAAACTTCTAGTGCTGAAATACCCACAATTTATGGCATCAACTTTTCCACTGATTAATTGTTCTCACTGTCAGGAAATTTCTCCTTAGTTCTAAGTTGCTTCTCTCCTTGATGAGTTTCCACCCATTGCTTCTTGTCCTGCCTTCAGGTGCTTTGGAGAATGGATTGACTCCATCTTCTTTGTGGCAGCCCCTGAGATAATGGAACACTGCTATCATGTCAACCCTAGTTCTTCTTTTCATCAAACTAGACCTACCCAATTCCTGCAACCGTTCTTTATATGTTTTAGCCAGTGGTGGGATTCAAATTTTTTACTACCGGTTCTATGGGTGTGACTTGGTGGGCATGGCAGGGGAAGGATACTGTAAAATCTCCATTCCCACCTCACTCCTGGGGGAAGGTTCTGCAAAGTTCCATTCCCTCCCCATCCCACTAACCTGCTTTCCAGCTCCATTCTCCTGTGCAGGGCAAAAGAAGACCCAGCCGCTCAGCTGGGATTCGGGAGGCAGAGAATAGATGGGATCGGGGCCAGTCAGAGGTGGTATTTGCTGGTTCTCTGAACTACTCAAAATTTCCACTACCAGGTCTCCAGAACTGGTCAGAACCTGCTGAATAACGACCTCTGGTTTTAGCCTCCAGTCCTCTAATCATCTTGGTTGCTTTTTTCTGCACTCTTTCCAAAGTTCCAACATCTTTCTACCTGCTGTCATTAATTTGGCTTACTTTATATTTATTTTTAGTACATTTTTCCTAGCATTTTAGTACATTTTTTTTTAGTATTGAGTTTTGCAGTTCCTTTGAATTTTCTACTATAGAGATAGTGTTATCACCCTAGTGCAAATTATTGATGTTTCATTCTCCAATTTTAAAACTATGTTTTCTTTCTTTCTGAGTTCAGAGACCTTTTGAAAGAATTTTTATGTTTTTCAATGCCTTCATTGCCTTTACAGACTCAGAGAACTGCTAGAAGATAAAAGAAGCAGTATATAACTGTAGTACTGCTTTTTGTTTCTTCTAACAGCTCTCTGGAACTCTTTGTCAAGAGTCATCAAGTCAAAAGAGTCAAAAGAGTCATCAAACTATATGTACCATTAACAACTCCAGAAGAAACAAACTACCCATAACAATAGGGAAGCTTCAATCCAAAAAGAAATCACTTTGGCGGAAAAACAAATCTGGTCACGTTGCCAACTTCAAAAGCCGATACAAAAATTTATGCCACCAGATAAAAACTGAATGCACCAATTATCACATTAAACAAAAAGAAAACCTTCTACGCACCAATTCCACCCGCGCTTTCTACAATTTTGTAAACAACAAACTAAAAGACTCAAGGTCCATCCCACCCCTGAAAGGGCCTAATGGTAAAGACTGCAATGATGACACTATTAAAGCCAACCTCTTTAACACATTCTTTGGCTCAGTATTTTTAAAGAGCAATGGATCATGCCCAGTATTTCCTAGTCGAACCACAGACAACTAAAATGATCTAATACATATCGATTTTACAGAAGACAATGTTGAAAAAACACTATGCAATCTAAAACCATCTCTATCTATTGGACCGGATGGAATATGTGCCTACTTCTTAAAAAAGCTATCCACTGCCATAGCCGAACCTCTAAGCATAATGTTTGAAAAATCTTTCAGGACCAGCTCCTTGCCAAAACTATGGCCACAAGACATGGTCATCCCCATCTTCAAAAAGGGAGACCCCAGCCTAGTTGAAAATTACAGACCAATCTCTTTATGCTGCGTCACCTGTAAAGTCATGGAATCAATTATTAACCAATCCATCATTCTCCACTTAGAAACAAACAACCTACTCTCTAATAAACAATTTGGTTTCAGGAAAAAACTATCATGTAATCTGCAACTCTTACACTGCAAAAACATATGGACTACACAACTCAATCAGGGCAAAGCAATAGACGCAATCTACATAGACTTCTGTAAAGCCTTTGATTCAGTGATACATGACAAACTACTCCTAAAACTAAAATCTTACAGTATCTCTGGACACCTACATAACTGTATAGAAGCATTCCTGTCAGACAACAAATGGTCAAAATTGGGAGCGTCCTATCAAATTCTGTACCTGTCAACAGTGGTGTCCCCCAAGGCAGTGTTCTAGGACCAACTCTTTTCATACTCTACATAAATGACCTTTGTGATCATATCAAGAGCAACTGCGTTCTCTTCGCTGATGATGTAAAGCTATTCAACACCACAGACAATACTGCTACCCTTCAAAAAGACCTTGACTATGTATCAGAATGGTCAAACAAATGGCAACTTCAAAATTCAACAAATAAATGCTCTGTCCTACATATTAGCAAAAAATAAAATAAAATCAGAAAATAAAATACAGGCTGAATAGTCAAGACCTTGTTGATGATCCAAACTCTGTCAAGGATCTTGGAGTACTCATCTCTAATGACCTAAGTGCTAGAGCCCACTGTAACTACATAGCCAAAAAGGCGTTAAGAGTTGTTAACCTAATCTTACGTAGCTTTTTCTCTGGTAATATTACACTACTAACTAGAGCATACAAAACATTTGCTAGACCAATACTTGAACACAGCTCATCAGTCTGGAATCCACATTACGTATCTGATATTAACACAGTTGAGAAAGTCCAGAAATATTTCACAAGAAGAGTTCTCCACTCCTCTACTCGTTGCAGAATACCTTATGCCACCAGACTTGAAATTCTAGACCTAGAAAACCTAGAACTACGCCGCCTTCGGTCTGATCTAAGTATAGTATATAAAATCATACATTGCAATGTCCTACCTGTCAATGAATACTTCAGCTTCAACCATAACAACACAAGAGCAAACAATAGATATGAACTCAAGGTTAACCGCACCAAACTTGATTGCAGGAAATACAACTTCAGCAACAGAGTGGTCAATGTCTGGAAAACTCTACCTGACTCTGTGGTTTCTTCCCCAAACCCCAAAAACTTTAACCTTAGACTGTCTACTATTGACCTCACCCCCTTCCTAAGAGGTCCGTAGGGGGCATGCATAAGCGCACCAACGTGCCTACTGTCCCTGTCCTATTGTTTCTTTTATTTTTTTTTATTTTTTATTTTTCTTATATGTATCCATGTATTCATAACTATGTTTTTACTTATACCTATTATTTTGTAAGCAATTGACAAAAATAAAAAAATAAAATAAAATATGTTCCTATCAGAGATTTTTTATCTTTCTTGGTTTTGGATTCTCTTCTTGTCTTGGCTATTTTCACAGTTGTTCTTTGTCCAGTTTGTTTTCTTCATAATAACAGAGTTGGAAGGGATCTTAGAGGTCTTTTACCTCCTGCTCAAATAGGAGACTCTATAGTACCATTTTTGACAAATGACTGTCTTTCTCTTTCTTAATTTTTGGCAGTGTCTTCTAAACAATCATCCTTAATGTCTTCTTTAAGTTCATTCCATAATTCTTCTGGTTCTCTATCAAGGAGGCTTAGGACTTCAAAGCGATTCCTGATATTCTCCTTGAAAATGGTGGGTGTACAATATGTTTGTGGTTAAGACAGCCGGTGAGAAACCTGGAGACTGGGAGTTTTAATTCCGTCCAGCTTGAGTGTCCCAAAGATGCTTTTTCAGGAGGCAACTAGACTTGTTTTTTTTTCCTTTTGAAGATGTTTTGCTGCTCATACAAGAAGCTTCTTCAGCTCTGACAGGATAGTGAGGAATGGATGAGAAGTGAAATGTCTTCAAAAGAAAAAAACAGAAAGTCCAGTTGCCTCCTGAAAAAGCACCTTTGGGACAACCATGACTGTCATGCCCTTGTTGGAGTTTGATTCTGAGGGGGAGATTGAAGAGCTGACAGGGAGTGGGAGTGTGGCTCTGGTGGCTGTGGAAGAAACGGGGGAAGGGCACAGTCTGGCTGGGCATTCAGAGGAAGACCCAGGGCCACAACCCTCTTCATCCTAGGGCACGCAGGGAGGAAGGGAGAAAGGAGCAACGTGGCTTACGGGAGAGGAAAGGGCCCTGATCCCTTTTATTAGTTGCAGCTGGGAGAACAGGATATAAGAAGGGCATTTGCACACAGCACCTTGCTGGAAGCAAAGCGTGCATTATCTTTGTCAAGGCTTATCTGGGTTTCTGCATCCTCCCAACTGTGGGTGCTGTGTTATCCTTTGAAAGTCTGCAATTTATCATCCTGGCTGCCGTGTTAATTACTTCAGTGTGGTTTGTGTTGGTTTTTTTTTTATTTCTAATTATCTTTATTTTGGATTCGAACTGCATTTCTGCCCTTCGCAGGCTGTTTTTTGAAGAGTTTGTTATCCAGCTGAGGATAATTGGACATAGGGGCCAAGTTGAAGGCATTAAAGGGAATTTATTCTACTTTTGTGACTTTGTTATTTTGTGTCACGTCCTGGGTCATCACAATGACCTGGATGACTGAGAATCTCTCTACAGACATTCAGCTAAGTGATTTTGGGCCAGCATCTTTCAGCCCAGCTGGCCTCACAGGATTGTTGTTGTTGTTGTTGCAGTGAAAATAAGAGGAAGGAGTGTTTGATATATTTGCCACTTGGAACAATTTATAAAAAATAACAAAGGTGGGATATAAACAAGCAAACAAACAAATAGGCTTAGAAACGTATCATGGAAATGGATGGGTGTTCCTCTTGTTATTTAGCTTAGCCTAGAACTGGTACAGGAGCAGTTTGTGATCTTTTCCACAGGAAAGACTTGGCCATGTCTTTGATGTTGTAAGTATGCTCTTCCACCTCGTTTTAGCAATAACACAGGTAGCCCTCAGCTTATGACCACAACTGAGCCCAAAATTTCTGTTGCTAAAGGAGACATTGGTTAAGTAAATTTTGCCCCATTTTACAACTATTTTTTTGCCACAGTTGTTAAGTGAAACACTATCCTTGTTAAGTAAGTAATAAGGTTGTTAAATTAGTCTGGCTTCCCCATTGTATAATGGCCTTGGTAAGGCCACACTTGGAATACTGCATCCAGTTTTGGTCACCACGGTGTAAAAAAGATGTTGAGACTCTAGAAAGAGTGCAGAGAAGAGCAACAAAGATGATTAGGAGACAGGAGGCTAAAATATATGAAGAACGGTCAGAGGAACTGGGTATGTCTAGTTTGATGAAATGAAGGACTAGAGGAGACATGATATCCGTGTTCCAATATCTCAGGGGCTGCCACAAAGAATATATATTAACATTTGACCTAGATTAGTAAAACACAATAAAATATACATGTTAAAAAGACCTAAGTTCAAATACCAATGTCTAGGCCCGTCATGACGAACCTATGGTGGCATGCAGAGCCATTTGTGCCGGCACGTGAGCTGCAGGCAGACTTACCTCACTGCACATGTGCATGCCTCACAGTTTATTTTCAGCCAGTTTGAGGCCTTTTTCGGCCTCCCAAAGGGTTGAGGAAGGCTACTACAGGCTTTGCAGACCCAAAACTAGCCCTGTTTCATCACTTCCTGTTTTTCTGAAAATACTGGAAGTGATGAAACAGGGCTAGTTTTTGGCCTGCAGAAGCCTTCCTCAAGCTTCTGGGGATGCCAACAAAAGGCCTAGAACCAGCCAAAAATCAGCTTTGAAGTGCAGTACAGGTAAGGGTGGTGGTGGTGGTGGGGTGGGTGGGTATTGCGCACACATGCATAGGGGGTGTGAGGAGGGCGCACATTGCCTTCTGGGTATTGGCATGCGAGCGCGAGCATGCAAGCGAGCACACAATTTTGGGCACAGGAGCCCATAAAGGTTAGCCACCACTGGTCTAGCCCATCTAACCATTGAAGCGCAGCATCCTTGAAGGCAGGACAAGAAGCAATGGATGGAAACTAATCAGGGAGAGAAGCAATCAAGAACTAAGGAGAAATTTCGCGACAGTGAGAACAATTAATCAGTGGACCAATTTGCCTCCAGAAGTTGTGAATGCTCCAACACTGGAAGTTTTTAAGAAGAGATTGGATAACCATTTGTCTGAAATGATATAAGGTTTCCTGCCTAAGCAGGGGGTTGGACTAGAAGACCTCCAAGGTCACTTCCAACTCCATTATTCTACTCTACTCTACTCTACTCTACTCTACTCTACTCTACTCTACTCTACTCTACTCTATAGACTTTGCTTTGCAGAAGGTCACAAAAGAGGATCACATGAGCCCAGGACACTGCAACTGTCATAAATAGGAATCAGTTGCCAAGCATCTGAATTTTGATCAAAAGATCATGGAGATGTTGCAATGGTCATAAGTGTGAAAAATGGGTCATAGGTCACTTTTTTCAATTGAATGGTCACTAAATGAACTGTCCTACATTGAAGACTACCTGTAGTACAAATCAAGATAATAAATATAGAGGGTTGTTACAAGGCCACCAACTTTAATTATATGTCTTATCTAATATGTGTAATTGAATGCATACAGAAATTCAGGGTTATTTGTTGGTTTGTCAAAAGTGCAAGGTGAACTTACTCAGAAATGCTCTGAGTGTCATTATGAACAGAGTTAAAATGGTAGCACTCGTGGGCCATAATTAAAGAGAGTGGCTCTCCTAAGATTACAGATTAACAGAGTTGGAAGGGACCTTGTAGGTCATCTAGTCCAACCTCCCATCCAAACAGGAGACCCTACTACACCATTTCTGACAAATCTCTCTCTTATTGAAAGCTTCCAGTGATGAAGCTCCCACAACTTCCATTATTTGATTGTTCTTACTGTCAGAAATTTTTCCTTATTTCTAGGTTGAATATCTCCTTAATCCATTATTCCTTGTCTGGCCTCCAGGTGCTTTGGAAAATAGCTTGCCCCCTTCCTCTCTATGGTAGCCCCTCAATTATTGGAAGACTGCTATCATGTCTCCCCTGGTCCTTCTCTTCACTAGACTAGCCATGCCCAGTTCCTGCAACTGTTCATCATATGTTTTGGTCTCCAGTTCCCTAATCATCCTGGTTGCTCTTCTCTGCACTTTTTCTTGAGTCTCAATGTCTTTTTTATAGTGTGGTGACCCAAACTGGATGCAGTAGGTGTGGTATTTTATCCCTCTGTTAATGCAATTTTGGATTGCATTAGCTTTTCTGGCTGCTGCTGCACACTGCTGGCTCATATTTAGCTGGTTGTCCACTAAGACTTCAAGATCCCTCTCACAGTTATTGCTATTGAGCCTGGTTTCACCTAGTCTATATGTGTACTTTTGGTTTTTCTTGCCTAAGTGTAAGAAGCCCAGGAAAAGATAGTGTATTAAAAGCTTTAGCAAATCACATTTGCTTTACAGCACACCGATTCTCTTGGAGGCTCCCAAGCTGCGCTGCAGAATTTCATAGCTGTAATAAACCGAAGAGCAAACAAACGTGCATGCTCATATGCTCAGGCTGGACCTGATTTTCTCTTTGTAGAGTCAAACGTTCTGAACATATTAATGGCGAGCAAAAGGCAGGATGTGGAATCAGATGTCATTCAATGAAATTACCGCTCTACGGAGGATAGTTGAGGGCAAAGAGCCCCAGATTCCACGCTGTGCCTTTCAAAGTTTCTGACAGTTCCTGTCATTAATAATCTGTAAATAAGGTCTGCAGGTGGGCATTGAAGGCAGCCGTCCTGAGCCAAGAAACAGGAGCTCGAGCGTCTGTCTCTAAGATGGGTGGCCAGGCTCATTTGCACAACTCTGCTTATGTTGCCACACAAAAGGGCAACCCTACTTAGCATAGCTTCGGGGAAGCTGCCATGGTACGGGGAATGCTAATTACTGTTACCAACTGGCAATGAGGCATCCAAAATTAAATGGCCTGCAACTGAACAGATGAACAATTTTTATAGCCCTAAGATTGGTGAACACGTATATATTTGTCCAATTAGCACAATGCTGGTAGTCTAAATGGGCCGGCGGAAAAAAACAGCTCCTTGATTAAACCACAGGATGGACATGTGTCTCAGTCAAACCGTATATAACAGAATAACAGAATTGGAAGGGACCTGGGAGGTGTTCTAGTCCAACCCTTGCTCAGGCAGGAAACGTTATATACCATTTCAGATGAACGATTGTCCAATCTCTTCTTAAAACACTCCAGTGTAAGAGCACCCACAACTTAGAATAGAGTAGAGTAGAGTAGAGTAGAGTAGAGTAGAGTAGAATAGAATAGAATAGAATAGAATAGAATAGAATAGAATAGAATAGAATAGAATAGAATAGAATAGAATAGAATAGAATAGAACAGAATAGAGAATGGAATGGAATGGAATGGAGTGGAGTGGAGTGGAGTGGAGTGGAGTGGAGTGGAGTAGAGTAGAGTAGAGTAGAGTAGAGTAGAGTAGAGTAGAATAGAATAGAATAGAATAGAATTCAATTCAATTCAATTCAATTCAATTCTTTATTGGCCAAGTGTGATTTGACACACAAGGAATTTGTTTTGGTGCATATGCTCTTAAGATACATACACCAAGAATCATAGTTATAACACTTAGAAGTAGTCATATATATAAATAAATATAAATCATATAAATCATGCCAGGAAACATATATATATATATATATAGGAAACATATAAAACATATAACTTCTGGAAGCAAGTCATTCCATTGATTAATTGTTCTGACTGTCAGGAAATTTCTCCTTAGTTCTAGGTTGGTTCTCTTCTTGATTAGTTTCCATCCATTGCTTCTTGCCCTCCCTTCAGATGCTTTGGAAAAAAGAGATTCTCTATTCTCTATATACTTCAGCACTTCTTTATATAGAGAATAGAGGGGCCCCGCATTAAAATCTAAACTGTTTCTCTTCTTTCTTCATTTATATATAATTAAATGGATCTAGGCCTACTTCAACACTTTAGCCCTTCACCACATATCTCAGGTTCTCAATCTGAAGTTTTGAACAGGTAATTTAAAGGCTGTTCCATCAAATTTGGGTGAAGCCAAATTGAACACATTCTCTGCAAGGATGTCAATTCTTTGTGGAATAGTTCCAGATCTCTCTCTTATTCTCCTAATAAATTTCCTATGAAATCGATATAGTTTGTATTGTCTTGTATTTGATTTCATATTTAATCAGTTTCCATTAACAGGTTAGTCAGTTAATCAGTTCCCATTAATAAATTAGTCAGCTTGATTAGAAACTAATATTTAGTCCAATAAAATGCACCTATGTATAGCTAATCATTTCCTTAGTTAGAAAGAGCCATACAGTATCTCTTTAAAATCCATAAACCCTAATGAAAATAGAAGAACTAATCTTACTGCCACTAGACTGATTGTCCTTTGGGATTAAGAATATTCAGATGAAGTTGCATAGCCCATAGTTCAAGTAACTGATATAATTGAGACATTTTGTTTCCATTAACACAAGTATCCTAATCCACACATAATTTTATGGATGTGTACTCTATTGAAATACATGGCTTAATGCACTAATTCATCTTCCCACAGGGTATCTATATTATATTAGGACTGTGCAAGTCTTCAGATTAAGTTTAGAAAAGGTGTTTCAGAAATGCATGGGAGCACAAATGTTTCTGTTCTCTTTTCTACTCATTAGTTTAGTTTACTTCATTGTCATTGCATCTTGTACAATAAAATTAAATGCCATCTTCAGTGTACATTATAACTATAAAAAATAAAACACAAACACACATCCTTCACATTCTATACAATTGAATTGAAAACCCCTGATATTGCAATAATATTGCACTATGCAGTAGAATTCAATACACAGTAGTTACTGCTCTAGGATAGAAGCTATTTTTCAGCCTGTTTGTCCTTGTTTTTATTGTCCTGTACCGTCTGCCAGATGGTAATAGTTCCAAAAAAAGGGTGCCCAGCGTGAGATCGATCTTTAAGAATGTTTTGAGCTTTCTTAAGGCAGTGGGAGCCAAAAAGCTCTTCCAAAGAGGGTGGAGGGAATCCAATGATCCTCTGGACAATAACGTTAACCCTCTGGAGTGCTGTCCTATCTCCCACTGTGCAATTGGCAAACCATACACAGGTGCAGTAAGTTAAAATACTCTCTATGGTGCAGCGGTAGAAGGTCACCGGCAGTTTTTCATTCAGTTATTGTTTTCTGAGAAGTCTCAGGTAGTAAGTATAATCTCTGCTGGGCCCTTTTGACCAGGGCTGCAATGTGAGCACCTCAGGTCAGGTCCTCTTTTATGATTACACCCAGAGTAACATTAAAGTTATATTAAAGTAGCTATGTTGGTTTGCAGAGTCATGCAACTGCTTTGCAGCTGTGCAAAAGTATCTGATATATTGTTTCCAAATCACACTTGAATCACTACCAATTCCAGCATAATGAAGCATTGTATTGATTTAAAACCTTTAATAGTTTAGGATAGTTCTCCAGAATAACATATAAAAGTGTGACATCGTTGTCATCCATTTTGCTCTTACACTAACTTCAATATCATACAGTTATGTATTTATTGTTGTAAATAATCCCCAATCCAAAAGTCTTTGTTAGTTGATGATCATCAGGTCTCCTGAATTTGATATAGGCCCCCCAGTTGTTGGACGTCCAGTTTCCATTAACCTTAAGAACATAGTCAATAACAACTTGTGAGACACCAATTATGAATGAAGGACCACAGATTTATCTTCTCTTCCAAAATCAACAATGTCTCATTTCCTCCAGTGAAAGAATTTGATAGCAACATCTGTTTGCTAATGTGTAGAAACATTTGATATACATTTTGGAGTTTCAGTAGCCACTAATAGCCAAAGACAAATGGGGGTTGAAAACTAGCAAAACTCCCTTTATTTGTGACTTTTGAATAATATTCCTACTTTGGGATCTGCATGCATGAAAAAAAAATTTGGTTTGACTTCAGAATGCATTGACTGAGTAGGAAATTATGGCATCCTGCTTTGCTTTAACTTTGCATTGATTCTTGGTTGTTAGATTTTTGATGTTCTTGTTGTTAGAGTAAAACCTTGAGCTCACATATTGAACTCGGCTAAGATTTATTTAAACCAACGTTAATAAGTAAATTAAAATAAGTTGGATTCACACAATATACAAGCTGAAACAAAATAGTTGTGGTATAGTATAATTTGTGAACCGAGCTTATTGATCTTTAGCATGTTTTTAACATTTATATTCACATGAAATAAGCTCTTTGTTAATTCATAGCGTATGTCTGATTTCCTTGTAACTGTTGCTTATACTCTGGCGTTCATTTTTCAATCAAAACATTCTTTAATAAACCCAGCTATCAAAATGTGTAAATATTACATGAACCTGGTTTGATTATGATTTTGGGGAGCTGTTCTTTGAGGAGAGTGCTGAAAATACTGTTGAAATGATTTCAGCCTCTTCTGTCAATCTATAGTTTCCAAGATTTACAAAGAGAAAAATGACTATTAATTTATTAATTAATGACTATTTGGACTGTATCATAGATCTGCTCAAATATGACCAAGACATGCCATGGTGTTTTTTTTTTCCAGATTGGTAGAACTGAAAAATTACATTTTAAAGGAGAATATTTGTAGCTAAGGATGGTAATGAGGAGTCCTTGATTCTCTCTGAGCATCGTTGTTTTCCTTCAGACATTTCATTATTCAAACTAGGTAACATCAAACTTGGTTTTTCAATAGGCTTGGGGATCACAGAGAAATGGGGAGCCTGCAAGGAGGTTATACTGTATGCAAGGATGTCCATCCTTCTACATTTTTAATTTTAGTTTTTTATTAGTATTTTTGTTTAACTTATTTTAATTGGTATTTCAATTGCTTTAATTGGTCACTTATGCATTTGTGAGATTGAACAGCAATAGGACTTAAACTTATATACCACTTCATAGAGTTTTGCAGCCCTCTCTAAGCAGATTACATATTGCCCCCAACAATCTGGGTTTTCATTTTACTGACTTTTGAAGGATGGAAGGCTGAGTCAACCTTGAGCCGGTGAGATTCGAACTGCCAAACTGCTGGCATCTGGCAGTCAGCAGAAGTAGCCTGGAGTACTGCATTCTAACCACTGCGCCACCATGGCTCTTGAATCCTATATAAATCCAGTAGACAAATAGATGATAATAGTCCTTTCAGAAGAAGATTCTATGCATATTCAGAGAGTATTTTCTTGTCACTCTGCAAGATGGACAATCTTTAAATATGATATATAAATAAACATTATATATTTTCTTCTATTGCAAGCAATAGTTCACCTATTTAGCTCCTTTTAGAAGTGATAAGGAGTTGTTTCTTTTCATGTTGTCAACTGTGTAAAAAGATTTGACAAATCTCAAGCTTACCTTTGGGTAAGTATCTGGTCAGCTAATGATCGATCTAAATCAGAAGGGAATGCCAAAGTTGAAGGCCAGAGAGTCCGACAGTAGAGAATACATGACCCTGTTGGATTCCAAATACTGTACATTCAACCCAATCAACATAAGCAGTGGTCATTGAAAATACTATAGTGAAGACCAGCTTTAACCAGAAAGAAAAATTGCAAATAGGAAAGTATCTCTGCAACAGATCGTGGATCATATGTGATGATCCCGTGTCAATCATCTCATTCTATTTATGGTGTACAGCATTTAGAATTATTCTTCAGGAGCAATTGCTCAATGGGACTATATAGCACTATGATGCTTGCTTGATCTATCAGCAAGTAAATAAGCCAAATCTAGCCAATCATTCTCCAGATAGGTGTCAGCCAATCAAGGTATCATACAGAAATATTAATATTAATTACTATTATTAAATATTAATTATTAATAATAGCTAGAGATACATGTCAATTGTCTAAGAGAAGCTATGTATGAGGCTCTTTAGCTGGGAACAGGCTGGATGAAAGACACGGCTTTGCATATGTAAAGAACATACTTTGTCTTTAACTCAGTATTTCTCAACCTTGATATGTGGACTTCAACTCCAGAATTCTCCAAGGCAGCATGGCTGGTTGGGGAATTCTGGGAGATTCAGTCCACACAGGGGTGGGCTTCAAATTTTTTTTAGCAAGGGGCTGTCTGCCCTAATGACTGGCTGAGTGAGTGTAGATGGTTGGTCATGTGGCTGGGTGGGCGTGGCCAACTCGATGTCACTTCTTTGCCCTTATTACCTAAAAAAAGATATATACCAAAAAGTTGTTTATTATTTTGTGCATTTAATACTTGAATAAAAGACTGGGTGAAACCAGGCTTAATAGCAGTGACTGTGAGAGGAATCTTGGAGTCTTAGTGGAGTTTCTGGTGAGTTATGTGATTCTTATTATTTGGGAATTAATCCCCTTGGAGGCTAGTGGCAATGTCATCTGATTTTCTCAATGGCTGTCCCTCGCAAGCACTGAGTGGATTGTTTATCTAGCTTGCAACTCTTTTACAAGGTGTGAATTGCTCTTGGCTGAATGCCCAGAAGTTCAATTAAGCCTATTAAGAGTTTGCCCTTGCTGCTTGTCTTTCTGAGGTTATTGGTGGCTCTCCAAGCCCCGCAGAGTCTTAGCTAGGGGCTCTCCTGAGCCCCTGAGAGCCCCAAGCAACCAACCCCTGAGTCCACATATCCTGAAGTTACCAATGTTGAGAAACACTGTTCTAGATACTTCACAAGCTGGATATTTAATACTCTGATCCTTTTGCTTAAAAATCTGTGCGGAGGCTGTATGACTATGGATTGGCATTGGTGACGCAATTGGGTAATGAAGTATAAAATCAAAATGCTCATCATGGTGGCACAACAAAGAATGGAATTAAAATATTACTGGTATATTGTTACTATGGGTATAATGCTTTGGAGCAGGTATACCAAATCTCTACCCCCACAGAGCTTACAATTAAGATAATCATAACTTGACATCTGCAGTGCAATCAACAGTCTATGGGGGTACTCTTGAAAAGCAGAAGTTGTATTTGGTAGAAAACCCAGCTAGATTTCCAATTGGTGCCAGATACAGAGCTCATATGATGCCTGTACTGAAACATTTAATACTCTGTTTCGCTGTTTTAGAAATTCTCTCAGCTTCCTTGAATACCCGCTAGAAAAGGAAAGAGAGATATAAACTGAAAATTATACCTGGAGGATAATAAAAGAATGAAAACATGGAGTAACAGAGGAAGAACTTGTGATTATTTTAGTTGCATGTACTTTGGCTTAAATCATAATAAAGTATGAGATAAGTAAGAGTTGATAGCAGCACATAGCTAATTTTGGCTGGTTTTGAAATAAAAACCCTAAATGATTGATGATAAATTTGATTAATATTTGAATGGGGAATCATTAGGAATTCCTGAAATGATTTTATTAGAACAAGTGGTAATACATACTTTTACGTGGTTTTCAAGAAAACTATTAGAATGTGTTCAGGAATTAAGCTGGATTCATGAAAGTCTTTATTTTCAAACGTAGTTACAGATTTTGCAATCTGGATGTAGCTTCAGCCTTCGGCCTTTATTCAAACATCTTCAGCAAAAGAGTTGACCCCAAAATTTCTATTGCTAAATAAGACAGTTAAAGGGGCAAAACTAATTTGTTCAATTGTATATTGTATTAATCAATATTCAGTTAGGAAGGATACTGTACGTATATATGTGTTTTTGTAGGCTTTTTTATACACCTTTTTCTTTTTTAATATTTTGATTATTTCATTTTTTTTTCTTTTGGGGCATGGAGTTTTGTATTTTGCATTTTAACCTTGTCTTGAATAAAATTATATATATATATATGAAACAAATATCTTCAGCAAAGGAAAATTCACCTCTTCCCAGAACAGAGAGTTCCATGGGTAAATAACATTTCAAGCAGGATATTTCTTCTAATGAGATTTGATGAGATTTGTTTGCTTGAAATCTTCATTGACTCCTGTCCTGTGGAGCCACAGAAATCTCCTCCTCCTCCTCCTTTTCTTCTTCTTCCTCCTCCTCCTCCTCTTCTTCATCTTCATTGTTGTCATCTTCATCATTGTATCATTGTCATCATCATATCATCATTATCAGATATCATCATTATGCTGGTTTTCCAATTTGAAAATGATCCATTTCCTTAACACCTTCTTCTTCAAGCTAACTATGACTGCCTTCTATGGATACACTCTGGTTTGTCACTATCCTATTTTAGTTTTGTGCAAATGACTAGCTGGAATACAAAACAATTATTGTTTTGAATTATTGGCTTTTTGAAGTCTCTGGGAAATATATCAGCCCAAAGAACATTTCAGTTGTGTAGTTTAGGCATCAGAATGGTGGTCCCTGAAATGAACCCCCTTTTCAAAGATTTACAAAAATGAAATATAACTTATTTTTATGCTATTTAAAAATTATACTCTGCCCATTCTTTCTTTTCATTCTTTGCCACACTTCACCTGTGTGATCTGGGTTTAATCGATGCCTGGATTGGAAACCTCTTGGGTTATAAATATAATCAATAAAAATGAATATTGCATTATGATTTTTCCTCTCTTTTTGTTGTGAATCTCACTCTGGATTCTCTGAACTGAGAACCTATTTATAGACTACTCATTCAGAATTGTGATTAGGATGAAAGAATTTGGCAGTCATCAGAGAAGTATCGTGGAATGCAAAAAGCCAAACAAATCTTACAAAGATCTTTCCTAAAAGGAAGTCTACATTTCCAAAGTTAATTAATTCAATGATCTATGACAAAAAAAGCCATATTCCAGCCAAAAGAAATTGCACAAGTTCTCATCTTTTTTTAAAAAAAAACACAAACCAGAATACATTTTACTTACTTTTAAACATTTTTAACTTAACTGAAAGCAATTTCCCACATCCTACAGAAGAAATATGCATAGAAGAAATTCTGATTTAGCATGAGGTTTGTCTATATAGCCCACATGTGGTCTTCCTAAAAATTCTTCTAAACCAACTTGCTCACTCAGATGTACGGAAGATGACAAACCACTGCCATTGTTAGTTTGGGTTATAGAGCACATTAAGCAAAGTCAGACAGGCAGGGCCTCACCCTGACACTGCGGTAATTTGGGGGGTGGGGGAAGAAGCAAAAGAAGAAGATAAAGCTATCAGCCCATTGACAGTAGCTATGAAGACACTGGATTTGTTGTTGTTGTTGTTGTTGTTGTTGTCTATCTACCCTGATTCTGAATTGCTGAATTGCAACCTACTGGTGTTTTCCTTCCCCAATGGAACACATCCCAGCTGCAGCCTGCATGTCTTTGTGTATTTTCGCAGTTCGTCAATCGGTTTACGTATCTTATCGTTTCATCGTATTTATTGGAACGTGGAGAGGGGAAAAGACCCAGAGATGTGGGGCATCTCCTCCAGTTGACAAGATATTTTATTTTCATGATTACTTTGCTGTCTCCCCCAACCCAACCCAACCCCCATCCACCTACCCACCCCTCTTTTTTTTATTTATGCCCGCAGGCAAAGGTTGGCATGCATGTCAAGAGAATGTTCTCCAGCTGGGGTCTGCGGTATAGAGAATTGTATATATCCCAGAGCTCCTGGGATTTTCTACAGACTATTATGGTAATATTGGAGAATGCTGTCCTCTCCCTCCCGCAGCTGGGCCGCCTCTCTGATTGTAAGTATTGAAGCAATATGTTTTGCAAATTGTACACCAGGAACAACAGGGAGCTAGTAAAGTGAGCTGAAAAGAGAAAACATTGCAAGCTATTTCATTTAAGCGTTACATTTTTTTTTCCTTCATCAAGGCGGGCATGGAAGAGTAAAATAAAAGCTTTAATTTTTTTAAATTAAATGCGGGGCAGCTACGGGGCTGCTATAATTGTATGTGAGTGTTTTGGTGGGTTTTTTGTTTTTTTTTAATGAAATCTTAGGGCTGATTTTATTAGGTCACAGTTTTAAGGGAAACAGTTAGAGGCAGATTTCATGCTAGCCCGAAGCAAGCAAATCAGCCTTGGATTACATAATCACTTTTCCAAGCCCTTTTTGAGTCCAATGAAGCAGGATTAGCCAAAGATACCCAGGCCCTCCATCCCCCCCGCCCCAAAAAATATAATTTTAATTAGTGCTAATGGGATCTCGTCATGGTCCAGCTGTTTCTTACGGGATGCAAATTCAGATCACTTTAGAGCAAACCAGCCTTGAAAACAATGTCACATCTGATTTTTCACTATTACTTAGAGGTCTATCTTTCAGGACAATGACTGAGAAATGCGATTAGGGCCCAATCAACATTATACGACCAGCCAGCCTCCCCCTGCTTCACAAATAAAACAAAAGTACTCCAAGGTTTTGTTTGGGGGTGTATGTGTGTTTGAGGCTCCATTAATATTTATTGTACATTATCCTATGAATGTTAGCATAAAATTCTAACCAGAGTCCTGATGAGGCCCTTTCAGTCTAATATCACAGAGGTTTCTTCAGGGTAGACTAGAATAGAATAACAGAGTTGGAAGGGACCTTGGAGGTCTTCTAGTCCAACCCCCTACTTAGGCAGGAAATCCTACACCACTTCAGACAAATCGTTATCCAATCTCTTCTTAAAAACTTCCGGCGTTCAAGAATTCACAACCTCTGGAGGCAAGTTGTTCCACTGATCAGTTGTTCTAATTGACAGGAAATTTCTCCTTAGTTCTAAGTTGCTTCTCTCCTTGATTAGTTTCCACCCATTGCTTCTTGTCCTGCCTTCAGGTGCTTTGGAGAATAGCTTGACTCCCTCTTCTTTGTGGCAGCCCCTGAGATATTGGAAAACTGCTATCATGTCACCCCTGGTTCATCTTTTTATCAGACTAGATCAGGGGTGGGATTCTACCAGTTCACACCTATTCGCTAGAACCGGTTGTTAACATTCTAAGCAGTTTGGAGAACCGGTTGTTAGAAGAAATTACTGGCCTAATCCTGTAAGGAAGGCATTCTGGTGTTGCTTACAGAAACTGTCTCTCTGTTAACCCTTATTACATTAGTGGCAGGACTAGACTTCCTGTCTCAGAAACTTCTCTGGAGTTTTTTTCCCCCCTCTTTTGCTGGTACTTTGCTTGTGTGGAGTGACCATACAAAGTTACAGTGGCACTGAAAAAAGTGACTTATGACCATTTTTCACACTTGCGACTGTTGCAGTGTCTCGATGTGAGTGATATTGAGTTGGCCACACCCAGCCAATAACATGACCACCAAGCCATGTCCATCCAGTCACATGACCACCAAGCCACACCCACCACCTAAGCCACGCCCACAGAACTGGATGTTAAAATTTTTGAATCCCACCCCCTGGACTAGATGAATGATAAGAATAGAAGTAATGAAGAACAACTTACAGGACAGGCTCAAAACTTTGCTCACTTGGTTTCTGGCCCCTTCAAAACTTCTTATTTTCTTGGGGCGGGGTGGGAGGGGCCAGCCAGGGGTGGGATTTGGCGGTTCACCAAACTAGCCATAACGTTAGCAACGGGTCCACCTGAACCTGGGTGAACCTGTAGCAGCCCACCCCTGGTTATGTGGGTATTTATTTATTTATTTGTCAAGTTTATGGAGTGTATATTGGAGGTGGTGACCCTTTGAGATCTGTATGCAATAGAAATTTCATTTTAATGCAGTAGTGTACGTTTAAAGTGACAATAAAGTTATTCTAAGAAAACCTGCAAGATTCCTTTCAGCCCTATGATTCTATGATCTACTGAAATTAATCAAGAAGGGGTGTAACATTATGAGATTTAAATCAGGCATATTCTATTTTACATTGCTTACTGAAATGAAGATATTAAAAAAAAAGTCCATTGGGACAGATGGAACCTCAGGCATAATCTGTAGGAAGGAGGCCATATCCTCCGGTGAATTTTACTATGGTGCAATTGTAACTTGATGGCACCCATATTCTTTCTTTGTAGCATATTTCTAAAATAGCCCTAAGTCCTTAGGTGTGGCAGGGTGTCTGCTTAAAGTAATTTTATCTTTATTTTATTTGGAAGACATCCAAATGGGGTGTGATAAGAATGACAGGGGGAAAAAAAACATCCTAAAAAATAGTGCAATTATGAATTCAGACTCTTCCTGTTCCTGCTGTAATCTTGATTGGTAAATGTTTACCCTGCTGGCTGTTAATAAGATGAAAAGGAAAAATAGCAAATTATTAGGGGGGTGGGGAATTCTTTTTTTCTTTACCCATAACACTTACAATTCATTCAATATAGCAAGATCCAATCTGGGTCGGTTACCAGGACCAGAAGTTTAATCTTCTGCGATTTTGGACTCGTGCCGGAGCTTCTGATGCCATTGACCAAGCCAGATTGGATCCTGCAATATTATCCTGGGACAAATATATTTGCCTTCATTTGTCATCCAATATCTTTCAGCATTAACTTGGAACAAGCAGAATGGAACAGGAATGCAATCCAGGTAGTCCTTGACTTACGTCTACAACGCAGCCCAAATTTTCTGTTGTTAATTGAGACATGTGTTGAGTAAACTCCCCCCCCCTTTTATGACCTTCCTCATCTCAGTTGTTGAGTGAATCATGGCTGTTGATAAGTTAGTAATCTGGCTTCCCCATTGACCTTGCTTGTCCGAAGGTTACACGAACTCTGAGGCACTGTCATAAACAAGGGTGGGATTCTACCAGTTCAGACCAGTTTGGGCGAACTGGTGGTTCTGGTGATCATTTGGCCCCACCCACCCACCCCTGCCCTTTTCCTTGTTTTTGAGAACAGCTGATTCACGTGGCAGAGCAATTTCCTGCGCATCAGCTGTTTTACTCACTGGGGCGGCAGCAGAAGGTAAATATTATAGTTAAAAATGGTCTTTTCTAAATGCTGAGTGCACGGAGTGCGTGTGAAGAGTGCTCACTGAATCGATTGTTACCCCGGTTGAATCACACCACTGGTCATAAATATGAACCAATTGCCAAGCATCTGGATTTTGATCATGTGACTGTGGGGAGGCTGAAAAGGTTGAATGATGATCTGAGATATGGCCCAAAGGAAACACAGTTAGATAATCAGTAGGAGTCCCTTTATTAGCTCCAACCTTTCCCCCAATGTCCAAAAGGTGGTCAACAAAAACTGTAACTATAAGTCCAATCAAGGCAAAAATGAGGTAATTAGTCCATCAGGGCAGGAGCAAGAATTCCAGAAGTGAAGGCATGGCAATAACTCAAACACAGTTGGGAAGACGCCAGGAACGTAGACAACCAAAATCAACACAAGATATACTCACATTTGCTCCCAGCAGCTGCCGCACTCAGCACACATCTCTTTGAAATTCTCTGAAGAAAAAGGGAGGAGATACTGAGAGTCCCTGAGTTTTATATCCTCTCTGGCTTTTAACTTCCTGGGGCACAGGAAGAATATCCTGATTGGTTGCTGTCAGAGGTCATAACTAGCTTTGTAGGTTGCCTGTGTGCTAAGTTTGGTTGAAACTTGGTGGAAGGTGCAATGAAGGGCAATTGAATGGCTCTGCCTGAAGGAGGTAGATCTTTGTTATGTAGAATAGACTGGCCCAGGCCTTAATGGCCCATTAACAAAGGTGTATGTGGGGGACTTCCGGTTTGTCGGCTTCGCGAGCGGCAGGGATTTGCGACTCTGAGCGATCCCTGCCGCGCTAGCCGCTTTTGGTGCTCCGATCCGGACGGGTCCGGAGCTAGGCTACCCTGCAGGGGTAGCTGAAGATAGGGGGGATCCGGAGAGGGGCTTGGGGGTGTTGCAGACCCCCTCCCCGGCCAGAAGAACCCCCTTTTCCCAAGACGGTGCAGCGGCGGTCCACAATGGCCGCCACAAAGTAGCCGGCAGCTGAGCAAGTATGCGCAGGAGGAAGAGGAGAAAGCTTTTGAGAGTGAAAGTTTTCTTGGTTGATCCCGGACTCTAAGATATATTTAATATAATTCCTGGAAATGATGGCTTTTTGGATGATTCTTTCCACAAGAGAAAATAAGCGGCAATTTTGAGGTGCTGAAAGGAAAGTTTATTCTCCCTCCCGACGGAATTAATAAGTGGATATTGAGAAACCTGTTTTTTTTTTTCAGGTAAAACTAGCTTTATGGGATAAGTCGGAAGGGAGAGGACAAAAAATATATTCATCTGGTTTGATTTTGTTGGAGGAGATGCCTTAAGGATTTGAAGACAGAAATATAATTCCAATAAGGCTTTAAAATACAGATTTGGATTTTCTTTTTTCTTTTGTCTGATACTACCCCTGGAAGAGAAAGGGAGAATTTTGTCTTGGCTTGGATTGATTGAGGATTTTGGGATTGTTTTTTTTTTTTTTTTTAAATATCTTGGTTGGTGTAAGAAGAAAGAGGGAAAAAAGAAAAGAAAAGAAAAGATCTATAATGGCTTTTTCTTTCGAGGAACTGAGGGAAGAATATGAGCAAACAAAAACAGACGGTAAAGATGGTATGGAAAAAGCCTTCCTTTTTTAAGAAATGGCGCTGGTTAACTTTCAACAAACAATACAACAGATGGAGGCAGAAGAAGAACAAGAAGAAGAAGAGGAAGACGCCATCTTTAATGAATCCCAAAATTTAACTAAGAAAGAAGGAAGGAAGAAAGCGAGGAAAATGAAGGACTTAAGATCTAAAAAAACATTCAAGAAAGAGAAAAATAAGATGCAAAATAAATATAATGATAGTAAACAAAAGAAAAAGGGAACACAACAGAGAAGGGATGCCAGCAAGACAGAGGCTAGAAGAAGTGGGGGTAGGAAGATTTGGTGTGGGAAGAAAGAAAGGGGAAAGGCGGAGAAAAGCCACAAAGTTTTGAAATTAGATGGGAAAAGAGGAATTTTTTTTTAGGGACAAAGGGTAAAGTACAATTTTCTTAAAAAAGATTTTGCAAGGTACATAAGATGGTATTGTAACATCTGTATTAGAAATAGAAAACTAGAATGGCTTAAGAGTTAATAAGAAATTAAAATGTTGAAATGTTTAATAATGATTGATTTTAAAATTTAATAAAATATTAAAGGGAATGTTTAGAATATTGAGTTTTAATTAAAGAGTTTAATATGACTATGGTATTGATGTTATTATAAAACTATTATAGTAGCATTTGTTTTTTGAAAAGACAACGGGAATGTTATAATTTAATATTTAGATTTATTATTTAACTATGTATTTAATCATTTTGGATTTATTACTCCGTTTTTATTATTATTAAAAAAAAATAGTAGATAGAATGTACCAAGCAGAATCAGATTGGGTATTAGGTGTTATTTTAAATGTTAATCTAATTAATTTAGGGGGAGGATAGAAAGGCATCATACTCTGATTAGTGATTTCAGGAGAAATTCTTTTTTTTTTCATTATAAGGAATGAGATAGAGGGATAATAAAGAATGGGCAAAAGATACAAATATAATGATTTAAATTAAGATGGATTAAATAAGATAGAATTATGAAGAGTGAAATGTGTGGAGAAGTTTATATAGAAGATATAGAATGGCAAATAAAATAGGTAATGATATGTAAGATGAGCATGAATATAATTGAAGCCCATATAAAGAGAGGTACCTGGGGCCAAGTTACTTTCCTAAAAGATTTTTTATGTTTGTTTGTTGTGTGTTTATGTATTTGAGAGTATTAATAAAACCTTGTAGAAATACAGAATGAGAATAATGGTAACCAAGTCAGAAAGAAATAGATGAAATAATAATAGCGAAATTGAATAAGAGTAAAGAGAAGTAAAGAGAAATTGGATAAGAGGTATTTTTATGCTCATATGGAAATGGCTTAAAATAGAATTGTATTGTATAAAATAAGGTTTTATCTGACTTGTAAAATTTATAATGGAAAAAGGTTCAAATATGTAATGGTTGATGATGATTTGTTTGTCTTTGAAATTAATAAAATTTGCTTAAAAAAACAAAAACAAAGGTGTGTGTTGGGGGGAGGGCTGAGTTTCTGCCTCTCTAAGTTTCTACTTCTCTTTTAGGGGAAATATTCTGCCTTTTTAGTATATCCTAAAATATTTCATTTTTCTAGGAGAGGGATGGGTTTTAACTTCCAACAGTTGCCTCAAGGGTGCTTTTTCAAAAGCAGAAGACATTTCACTTCTCACCCAAGAAACTTCATCAGTTCTAGTAGGATGGTGGGGGTGAAGGAAGGATTAGTTCTGAAAAGATGGTGGTGGTGATGGTTGGAAAAATCCTATTTCTTTACAGTTCTCTGGTTATTAGCATTCCACCTGAGAGCTCTTGAGGTCCCTTGGTTTATCTGTGCCCAAAGTGTCATCTGTATCGGAGTGCAAATGGGGATGAAATTTTCTTGGAACTGCTGAAAGGTCTGTGTTGTAGACAGGGCAGATAGAATGTCTTTATTTATAGAATGTGGACAGATAGACCAGCGTCCTTAAAAACTCCAAATGTGGTTTGAGCAAGATCTCCCACATTTTCCAGGACTTGAAATCTGCTGGAGAATAATGTCTTACAGTCTCCTTTTGAAGAGCAACTGCCTGGAGCACTTGTGGGCAATCTCAAGTCCTTTCCTTGTCCGGAGAGGAATTGCAAAGAACTCTTTATTCCGTCACAGCTGTCAGCTCCATTTTTAGTGGAGCCATCTTCAGTTCACCATTCTTTTCCCCGAAGCTTCCCAACAACATCACCATCTTTAGACCACAGCTGCAAGATGAGTAAAAACTTCAATGCTTTATTACTGATGACTTCAGAGACAAAATCAAGTTATCACTAGTGAGGGGCATCAGATAGATGCTGAATGGCCTTTTCAGGTTGATGCATGCCATTTCCCCTCTGACCCTTTCATCTGCCGCCATTTGGTTACTGTCCTTCCAAATAGGTAAACACTGTAGCACTTATGAGTCTCAGTCATCCAGGTCATGGTTGTCCCAAAGGTGCTTTGTCAGGAGGCGACTGGACTTCTTGGTTTTTCTTTGAAGACATTTCACTTCTCATCTAAGAAGCTGCTTCAGTTCTGACAGGACAGTGGGGAATGGAAGGATTTATATTCTTTGCATTTATATTCTCCTGAAAAAGCACCTTTGGGAACAACCACGACTTGGATGACTGAGAATCTCTACAGACTTTTAGCTATACAATTTGGGATGAACACCCTTTGAATAGTGTGGAAGAAGGAATGGATTTCCAGAGGAAAAAATGCAGATTACAGGAACACCACTCAACTGACCCTGAAGACACAGAGAAAACTCCAAGTGGCCTCAACGACCCTCTAAAAGGATGCAAATGACCAGCTGTCTGCAAGGAGTGTAAATCCTTCCATTCCCCACTGTCCTATTAGAGCTGAAGAAGCTTCTTGGATGAGAAGCGAAACGCCTTCAAAGAAAAAACAAGAAAGTCCAGTTGCCTCCTGAAAATAGTACCTTTGGGACCACATCAATATACAAGCGGCCCTTCAGATTCGCATAAAAATGATGGATAGAGAGATAGCTAGACAGACAGACACACAGGTATACCTCTCTTTGCATTCCTTCGGCAGTTATGCTATATACATGCAGGTGCTTCCCTGCCACAAACTCACATCTATCTCTATCAGGGGTCGCCAACATTTTGGACTTCAGGGACCACCAAATGCATAATTTTAAATTCCACAGACCAGAGACCCTGGGAAAATCCCAAAAAAGTCTGCAGGAAAATTCCCCACCCCATTTTTCCACTGATTGATCATTCTTTATTTGGGATCGCAGGATACTGTCTCCAGCTCTGTTCTCAGGGGGAGAGAGAGAGGGAGGGAGAGGGAGAGAGAGAGACTTTTGGCTTCATGCAAGGAAAGCAGCAGAAGCAGCAGAAGTCTTTCTTTCTCTCCCCCAAATTTTGCCCGAAATGAGTCTTTGTGAGACTTGTTGTGCCAGTGCAGCCTCTTGGAGCAAGGTGCCTTGCAGAGTCCCAAAGACTCATTTCTGGCAGAGTTTGGGAGAGAGAAAGAAAGACTTTTGCTGCTTTCCTTGTGTGCAGCCAAAAGCAGAAGAAGAAAGAAGTGAAAAGAAGCAGCCTGGTGGCCAGGTGAGGCACATGGGATGAGTGGCGCTAGTTCCCCCCCTGCCCTTTCCCTCCTCCTCTCACTACCTCGTGTTGTTTGCAATGCAAGTGACACAAGCCTTGTGTTACTTTGCAGCCTGGATTAATTGCTTTGGGGGATGCTTTGGGGGTGACATTTCTCTGTGGACCACCAAAATTTTCTTGCAAACCACCAGTGGTCCCCGGCCCACTGGTTGGTGATCACTGATCTATATAGCACATTATGACATGAAGCATTACCATTTCACAGCCTCTTCTGAACATGGAAGTGACCACTCGTTGCCTATAAAACCAAAGGGAAGGCAGTTAAAACCTAAACAAATGTGCTGTTTATGACTCAATGCTCTTTGCAACGCTGATCTATTTTCTTTAAAAAAATATATTCAATTTAGGGTATGATAGACTGGGTGTATGAGGAGGGGCTTAAGAAGGATTCCAGCGATAACAAATTTCTGCCAACAAATAGGACTTAGCCATTCCTTGTGGGTGCTGTGACTGGGGGATTCCCTCCCAATTCTTGATGATGTGTTGAAAAAATGGAACACAGCAAAACTGGAGGAATGAATCCATTGTTTTGTTTCTTGTGTGTTGCATATGTCTAGTCAGTACAGCAACTTTTTTAGATGACTGAAAATGTGTGAAAATTAGCATAGGGCATATTATACATGGACTACCAATATATATTAACATTTGACCTAGATTGGTGAAACAGAATAAAATATACATGTTAAAAAGATCTAAGCTCAAATACCAATGTCTAAGCCATCTAACCATTGAAAAGCAGCATCGTTGAAGGCAGGACAAGAAGCAATGGATGGAAACTAATCCAGGAGAGAAGCAACCTAGAGCTAAGGAGAAATTTCCTTTCCTTGACAGTGAGAATTATAAACAAGTGAGAAAAATCAATCAGTGAAACAACTTGTCTCCAGAAGTTGTGGGTGCTCCCACACTGGAGGTTTTTAAGAAGAGATTGGACAACCATTTCTTTGAAATGGTATAGGGTTTCATGCTTGAGCAGAGGGTTGGACTAGAAGACCTCCAAGGTCCCTTCCAACTCTGTTATTCTGTTTATGTTTTAAAAAATCTGTATATGCCCTCAACTTATAGCTGGTCACACTGTGAGCTACAGTTTGACATGGGACCCTGCAGTCACACTTAGGGGAGGATACTATGCCCCATTTATACAGAGAGTCCCAGCAGATGCTGTGTGTAAGATGCAAATCCTATTCAGGATTATCCATTGCTCACGAGGTAGTGCAAAGCCTGGCACCATATAAATGTGGTCCATTTATATGTCTTCCTATGTGTAGGTGTTCAGTGACCCATTTGGCTTTCCATTGGGAATCAGTGTTAAAGTTGTTGGGCAGGTGTAGTGCAAGTGCCAGTGGGAGCTTCCCGGATTTGAGTCTTTCAGCTGATAAATGAGAAAGATCAGCATGCTAGAAGTAGGAAAAGGATGGCCAAAATGGCAGTGATTGAAGAATGGGTGGGTAGCCCCTTTTATATAGCAGTGGGGAAATTTCAGTGTGTTTACAGCGTGACTACTATTGTGAGACAACCCAGGAGCAAAACACAGGACACAGAGGGTTTGTCTTTTAACAGTGGTTTATATACAAGACTGCTATATACATACATACATGTGTTAGGCAAATACCAGGCAAGCAAGCAATCTTCAGCTCTACACAGAGAACTACAATGGAGATAGAACACAAGGAGAGAGAGAGATGCCCTCACATGGCCTCCCTTATATAGACAGTTTCTTAAAGCGGCAGTACTCTATTGACTCATCTTCAGTTCATTATCTTGGCTTACAGCCTTATAGCAGCTGGTCAGCTATTAAATCTTCATTACCTTAACAGGAAAGACTCCTAAAGTTTCTGACTTTTGACAAGATCTGCTTCTACATAGAGTTGGGTAGACTACTAATTTAATAAGTAATAAGAGGAAGCAAAGAAGTCAAGGTTTAATTTAGGTCTCCTGCATGAACAGGGGTTGGACTAGATGACCTCCAAGGTCCTTTCCAACATTGTTACTTCCCTCTTGCTACTTTCGATGACAGATCTAGTTGATTGGTTTTGACTTGTCTGCAAGGAAGACAAAATAAAACCACACCTAGAGTACTGCATCCAGTTTTGGTCACCACACTATAAAAAAGATGTTGAGACTCTAGAAAAAGTACAGAGAGGAGCAACCAGGATGATTAGGGGACTGGAGGCATATGAAGAACAGTTGCAGGAACTGGGCATGGCTAGTCTAGTGAAGAGAAGGACCAGGGGAGACATGATAGCAGCCTTCCAATATTTGAGGGGTTGCCACAGAGAGGAGGAAGGGGTCAAGCTGTTCTCCAAAGCACCTTTGAAAGCCAGACAAGGAGTAATGGATGGAAACTGAACAAGGAGAGATTCAACCTGGAAATAAAGAGGAATTTCCTGACATAGGAGAACAATCAACCCATGGAACAGCTTGCCTTCAGAAGTTGTGGCAGCTTCATCACTGGAGGCTTTCAAGAAGAGACTGGACTGCCATTTGTCAGACATGGTGTAGGGTCTGCTTGGGGTGGGGTTTGGACTAGATGACTTACAAGGTCCCTTCCAACTCTGTTAATCTGTATCTAATCTGTATCTAAGACTAAGCATTAAAAATTGCTTCACATACTCTGAAGAAAATATGGATCAGTGGCACTGCCTTTCAATCCAAACTCATTCAGGCAGCAATTACTATTTTGAAGAAAGTTATAAAACAGGTTTTTTTTGCAAACCTGCTCATTTTTCCTTTGATCTTTCAGCTGCATTCTTCTTAACTATACATTACATGAAACTTGGCTTTCAGTTACACGTATTCCATCAAAGATTGTCACTTCCCCTCACTCGGATCAAAGGATTGAAGAAGTGCTATTTTATTTTTAATTATTATGATCAGTAGATAGGAAATGTCTAATTGAACAATTACACAGATCTGTTCTAGTCATAGCTGTCTGTTGCATAATGCATGCACAGAATCAAGAATTCAATTTTCATTAAATGAAGTAGTGCATTCCTAAGCTTGACACTCACATAATGGAAGAACAGATCTATCTATGTTCAGGGTTCACCTCCATCCTGCCATTTTTGCTGGACCTTGGACCAGTTTTTAGCTACAATAGCAGAAGGCATAGTTGGCATCATTACCACGCTTGGCTTTTAATGCAATATATACTAGAGATGCCAGGAGCTAATTACAGAATTATAGACTCCTAGAATTGGAAGGAGGCATTCAAGCCATTGTTTTCAAGCCCTACTTCATGCAAGAATCCATATTAAAGCATCTCTGGCAGATGGCTGTCCAATAAAGGGGAGTGACTCCACCACTTCTCTGGGCAACTAGTTTCATTGTCAAATTGCTCTTGCAGTTTGATGATTTTTATTCAAAAAGTTCTGTTGGAATCTATCCCTCAAACTTAAACCCTTTTAGAAAGTTGGAAAGTGTCTTTCCTCAGCCTTTTCTATTCAAAGTCAAACACCGGTGTATTTTTTTCATCGTTCTTCACAGAACTTAGGTCATAACTTCTGATGATGGTTTTTTATTTCCTCTGAATCATTTCTACTCTGTCAGGGCCTCTTAACAAATGGTGTAGGGCAGGGGTCTCCAACCTTGGCCACTTTAAGACTTGTGGACTTCAACTCCCAGAATTCCTCAGCCAGCAAAGCTGGCTGAGGAATTCTGGGAGTTGAAGTCCACAAGTCTTAAAGTGGCCAAGGTTGAGACCCTGGTGTAGGCTCTCCTGCTTGAGCAGGGGTTACTGGACTGAGAAGAACATCTCAACTAGACTTCGGGTTGAGACTTTGGAAAAAGTGCAAAGAAGAGCAACTAAGATGACTAAAGGCCTGGAGACTAAAATATATGAGGAACAATTGCAGGATTTGGGTTTGGCTAGTCTAGAGAAAAGAAAGATTAAAGGAGACATGATAGCAGCATTCCAGTATTTGAGAGGCTGCTGAATAGAGGGGGGCTGGTGGGGGGTTCAACTTATTTCCCAAAGCACCAGAAGGCAAGACAAGAAACAATGGATGGAAACTAATCAAGGAGAGAAGCAACCTGGAATTAAGGAGGAACTTCCTAATAGTGAGGACAAGTAACTGGTGGAATGGCTTGCCTTCAGACGTTGTGGGTGCTTCATCACTGGAGGTTTTTAAGAAGAGACTGGACAATCTGAAATGGAATAGGTTCTCCTGGTTGAGAAGGGGGCTGGACTAGAAGACCTCCAAGGTCCCTTCCAGCTCTATTCTGACCTAAGGGCCCTTCTTAAAATGTCGTGCCCAGTACACTTGACGTAGCTAAATAGACTAAATACCCAGAGTCATTTGCCTCTCTACCTCCTTTCGGTTTGAAGGATAAAGTAAAGGTTCCCCTTGCACATATGTGCTAGTTCATCCTGGGCATCCTTTTTTTTGAACTATTACCATCTGGCAGACGGTACAGAATAATAAAAACAAGGACAAATAGACTGAAAAACAGCTTCTATCCCAGGGCAGTAGCTCTTTTGAACTCTACTGTATAGTGCAGTGTTGGTGTGGTGTTGGGGGTTTTCGGTTCAATGTGTGGAGTGTGAAGGATGTGTGTTTGTGTTTATTTTCATGGTCATGATGTGCACTGAAGATGGTGTTTGATTTCGTTGTACGAGGTGCGATGACAATAAAGTAAACTAAACTCTGAACTAAACTAAACTCATTTCCAGCTCTAGGAGGCGGTGCTCATCTCTGTTACAAAGCCAAAGAGCCAGCACTGTCCGAAGACGTCTCCATGGTCATGTGGCCAGCATGACTAAATGCCGAAGGTGCACAGAATGCTGTTACCTTCCCACCAAAGTGGTCCCTATTTTTCTACTTGCATTTTTTACATGCTTTTGAATTGCTAGGTTGGCAGAAGCTGGGACAAGTAAGGAGAGCTCACTCCATTACACGGTGCGAGGGATTTGAACTGCTGAACTGCCAACCTTTCTGATTGACTAGCTCAGTATTTTAGCCACTGAGCCACCATATCAGTGGTGATAGATATACCAACAAATCAGAGAAACGCTCATGGGATCCCCACTTTCAGGATTCATAACAGAGACTGTAATTCAGAGTTTAGCTCTCTGTAGTCTATAGCACTCCTATACATACAACCAAAAATATGGGTCAAACATATAAGATAAAGCCTTCATCGTAATAAAAAAGGAACAATTAGAGAAGACACATTAAACAATCAACAACATGCTGAAAGGCAGGGGTGTCAAACTCAATTTCATTGAGGGCCACATCAGAGTTGTGTTTGACCTTGGTGTTGTGGTTTGCCAGCAGCCTGTGCAGATGGCAGCGGAATTGGACAGTGGGGAAGAACAGGGACCAGACTGGGAGTCTGGAGAGGACTCGGACAAGGGTCCTGCAACCAAGCAGAGATGGGGCCAGGACCATCTGGGAGTGGGGTGCTGCCTCCGGAGCCTTTGGAGTCTGGCAGCAGCGAGGCAGAGGAACCAGGGGAACCTGTTCCCAGTGCACGTGTGTGCAGAGCTGCTAGAAGGCGAGAGCAGCTGAAACAGAAGGGGTGACTCTGGAGTAAGGCTGGGAGGTGATTGCCGCTCCCATAAAGTATAAAGGACAGGCAAAGGTGAAGAAACCTTTGTAGGAAGCAAAATTGTTCGTTCTGTTCAGATTAATCCTTGAAGCTCTGGGTGGACTTTGTACTTCGGTTGGTTTTTTATAGTTCATTTGGCACTTTTGTCGTTGGCAGCAATTCAAAGTAAAGAAAGGTGAGTGCTTATCTCAAGGAACTGTTTGGGACTCATTTACAGGCTGGGAATGAACATAATTTCCAGCGTTGAAATAAAACAAGAGTTGTTTTAACTAAGTGTGTGCTTAATTACGGTCTCAGGAAGCCTTGGTCAGAGCACTTGAGGGGCTGGAGTGGGCATGACCAGCTTGACATCACTGATGTCAGGAGCACCTGTGGTAGCCTGAGGGCTCTACCAGCAAAAACGGGCTCCAGAGCAGCCCTCCCGAGCTCTGTTTTTGCTGGCAGAGGCATTGTGGGTTGGTCCTTTGCTGTTTTCAGGGTGGCCCTGAGGGCCAGATCAAAGCACCTCACAGGCCAGATCCAGCCCTGGGCCTTGAGTTTGACACCCCTGCTCAAAGGTATCAAATTTACAATGAAAGAAGAAAATAACAATAACAAGAAAATAACAACAACAACAAATAACCCTTCCTGGATATCCTCACAACAAAAGAAACAATGACAAAATGGAGACAGAAGTCTATTAATACACAACTCACACTGCTAAGCTTCCACTTTGAGGCAGTTGTGAGTACACACCCTTCTTGTTTGATACTAGGTATTGCCTTGTGTGGGAGCTCTGGCAGCACAGTGGTTAGAATGCGGTATTGCAGGCAAACTCTGCCCACAGCTGAAGTTCAATCCCGACAGTTGACTCAATCCTTCCCTCTTTCTGAGGTCAGTAAAATGAGGACCCAGATTGTTGGGGGCAATATGCTGACATTGTAAACTGCCCAGAGAGTGCTGTAAAGCTCTATGGGGCAGTGTATAAGTCTAAGTGCTGTTGCTATTCCTATTGTGTGGCCATTTGGCTTAGCCTGCTGAGAAACAAGATAGCTGATTTTCATTGAGACATTTCAAAGTGTCACACAGGCTCCTTATATACACAGGCATACTTGTCTTTTGGAAGACCGCTAGATTAAAAACATGTTCAGTGGCCTTTAAAAAGACCTTTCCCCCCAAAATAAAAAAGCGATCTCTAGCTGATTTACCTTGAAAACAGGGTATTGTTATTCTTCTGTCCCAAGTGACAGCATTAAAGATTTTCTTGCCTCTGATAACAAAAGGTTTTGCACAAGGATACTTTCTACTGCTTTTATTATTCTGGGAAGAAACCACTGCCGCTATGCTTCCGGGTGTGACAGACATTGTCTATATACTACCAGTGTTGTCATTTGCAGCACTGATATATTATGGATATTGGGAGCTGGCTGACATTGATAGGGGCTATGCAAGTCTAGCCCAAGTAGCGGGAAGACATGTATGCCTGTCTAACAGTCTACAATATTCTGGAAGACAGGGAAATATCCACTGGTGGTATTCAAGTTTTTTTACTACTGCTTCTGTGGGCGTGGCTTGGTGGGTGTGGTGTGGTTTTGTGGGTGTGGCTTAGCTTGGTGGGCATGGCAGGGGAAGGATACTGTAAAATCCTCATTTCCACCTCAGTCCAGGGGAAGGATATACTGCAAAATCCTCATTCCCATCCCACTCCTGGGAGAAGGTTACTATAAAATCCCCATTTCCTCCCCACCCCACTAACCTGCTTTCCAGCTCTATTCTCCTGTGCAGGGCAACAAAAGAAGACCAAGCCAATCATCTGGGACTCGGGAGACAGAGAATAGATGGGGGTGGGGCCAACCAGAGGTGGTATTTCCCAGTTCTCTGAACTACTCAAAATTTCCACTACTGGCTCTCCAGAATCTGTCAGAACTGGCTGAATAACACCTCTGGAAATATCTATCCCAAAATAGGCAGATTGACAGATTGGTGACGAGAAGATGGAGTGGGTGTACGTGAAGATAGCTCCCTCCACTGTGCAATGTTCTCCTTTCTGCTTTTCTCAGCATTTCTCTTCTTCCCTACAGTTTTGATACAGCCTTATCAATTTTCCAGAAGACTAGTAGAGTCATGTTCAGAAATAATCTGAAGGACAGTTATCACTGCATTACAACCTTGTCCTGGAGACTCGACATTCAGGAAGCTTGAAAGGTGATTATGTTTGTGTCCCAGCCCTCCACGTCACACTTTTAGTTGATGGGGAGTATGGTTTTGTTTGTTTGTTTGTTTGTATTTATTTGTTAAATTTATTTGTTGCCTATCTCACCGTGGGACTATTCTGGGTGACTTACAATAATAAAAAGGAAGAAAATGAAAGGAGTGTAAACAGAACAGAAGTAAACTAATAGAACAATAACATAAGCAATGAAAAAGATGCAATGAGGATAAATCAGTATGATAGCCAAAAAATTTGGACAGCTGGAAAGCAGAGCACAAGGGAAGAGGGGGAGGAGGAATGTATCAATCTAAAAAAAATGGAAAAATGAAAAGATCCTGACAGAAGATAATGTGATCAGGAATATATTAGAATGCGCAGAAATGAACAGGTTAACACTTGTAATTAAAGAAAAGTAACAAACTGAATATTATATGGTATGGGAATCATTTTATCAATTGCTGGAGAATAAAAATGGAAATTAGAAAATTTAAGAAGACTAGCAAAAAATAGTAAACATGGGAATAAGAAATTAAATATGCTTAGAATTGTTATAATAATTAGGTATATCATGTGTAGTAGTATGAAGTAAGAATAGAGTAATGATATGATAGGAATGAATATGTACTAACTGTAATGGTTATTGTACAAGATATTTGTACCCAGATGATACACCGTTTAAATGAAAGATGGATTGTTTATATAAAATAAAATAAAAATTATTTTAAAAAATCTAGTAGCCACTTCCAGCATGGATCCTCCCTATATGGTTTGCAGGCCAAATTGGCAAAGCCAGATGTTTACGGTCTTGCATCCTTCGTATATCTTGTATAGTATCCCACTGTTATTTTTACAAACAACCAGGGTGGCGAATATACAGTATCCAACACATATTCATCCTCCTATTTTCATATCTAATACGCCTGTCTCATATTTAACTCACAGCAACCCTGTGAGGTGAATTGAGCTAAGAGAGAGAGAGAGAGTGACTGGCTCAAGATCACCCAGCTGTTAAAACAGGACTTGAACCAGAGGTGGTACTCAACAGGTTCTGATCAGTTCTGGAGAACCGGTAGCGGAAATTTTGAGTAGTTTGGAGAACCAGCAAATACCACCTCTGACTGGCCCCGCCCCCATCTTTTCTCTGCCTCCCAAGTCCCAGCTGATTGGCTGTGTCTTCTTTTGTTGCCCTGCACAGGAGAACGGAGCTGGAAAGCAGGTTAGTGGGGTGGGGAGGGAATGGGGATTTTACAGTATCTTTCCCCTGCCACACCCACCAAGCCACATTCACAGAACCAGTAGTTAAAAAAAATTGAATCCCACCACTGACTTGAACTCACACCCTCCTGCTTTCTAAGCTGCGGCCTTCATCACTAGACCAAACTGGTTCTAAAGGTAAATGATTATTAGTGCTTTTTAATATGGTTTTCTGATGCTGGAGGAGAACAAACAGAACAACTGACCCTCTTAATCACTGCCCTGAAATTTCCTACAGCAAAACTGTTAGGACTGGGCTACTTGCAAACCCTGTTCCTGAGTGGATTAGCATTTGGTCCTAGGAAGAGGACACTGGAACTGGTTCCGAGAAATGTGCCATCCATGAATAAAGCTTTTACTAGAAGACAAGAAATCAGGAAGCCATTTTTGTTAGGATGTATGAAGCGAGTGAACTTGAAAACATTCTCAGGCGTGCCAATATTGGTGAATTGGATGAAATCCTTGTTAGTTTTTAATTAAATTATGTTATATTAAGCTTCCAGGAGAAAAAATCGGAACCGAATGTTTTGTCAATATTAATCCTCTAGCAGTAGTCCTAACAATGAGTTCTCTGATTTGGAGACGTCTAGTACCTTAGGGAAGTCAATGGATGTCAATGATTTACTGATAAATCCACTCAGTATATACATCATCTATAATCCATCCGTCATTGTTCCACGCAACAGCTTGCTTTGCTAAATGATTCTGGAATGCAGGACTTAAGAACTACTTTTTCTTAGACACAAGGTCTCCCAATCAAATTCAAAAATACCTGATTTGAAATCGTCAGACTGAGTATGTAAATTCTGATTTAGAGGAATTCACCCCAGCAACGAGTCAAGATAGGCTTTTTTTAAAATAAAAAATAAAATAAAAAATCTATGATTCTGGCTATGTTTGCATAAAATGCTAAGTCTGAATTAAAGTCAACTTCGGGAGTTTATACAATATATTGTGTCCAACTAGTCAAATGAGGTGGTTTTACGCCATGTGCTAAGCTAAAAAAAACAACCAGGGGTGGGGCTTCTGGGGGTTCACAAGGGTTCAGGACAACCCCTAACTAAGATTCTTTGCAGTTCAGAGAACCCCCAAATCCCACCCCTGGTTGGCCCTGCCCACCCCGTCTCTCCCCTCTCAGGAGTCCCCACGTGGCCCATTTTGGATGCAGGTAAGCGCAGAGCGCACGCAGAGGCTCAGGAAGGGCAAAAAACAGTCTTCCCGAAAGTTTGGGAAGGCCGGAAATGGGCCTGTTTCCAGCTTCCAGAGAGCCACTGGAGCCCGGGAGGCCGTTTTCACCTTCATGCAGGCTCGAGGAAAGCCTTTGGAGCCTGGGGAGAACAAAAACACTTTCCCTGCCCTGGTGCAGGAGGCCGATTAGGCCACGCCCACCATGGCCACACCCACCCAGCAACCAGGCAGAGAACATGTTGCTAAAGTTTTTGAAACCCACCCCTGACAAAAACTCAAACCTATAGTTAACATTAACCAAATTTAGCATCCTATGCAATTGAGGTTATAGGTCCTTAAATTACCTGTGAAAATGGGTATCTCTCTCTCTGCTCTTCTGCCTATGTAAATGAGGGAGGAAGAAAAGGAAGGAGTGAGAGAAAGAAGAAGAATGTCTCTCCCTAATTTATCTTTGGTCTTTTTGTCCTTGCACCCATGTGATCCTCATATGTGTTTTCAGATTTCTTTCCCCAAAGATTTCGTCCCTAAAGTTCCTCCCCAAAACTGTATTTCTGAATTAACTTGCACCAGACTGAAGTCTTTCTGCTTTGGGGATTCATATGTTTTTTCTCATTAAGATTAAGCATTTGCAAGCTGGTCCTTGTATCACAGATCTAGGCTACAAATATTTTTATTTTTTATTATTATTTAGCAGATTTACATGGCCAACCATTCATTCTCAGTTATTCTGGGCAGCTTATAAACAATTAAAAACACTCAATATAAAAAGGATAAAAGCAATAACTCCCCCCACCCCACCCACACACACTCCCTGGTGACAACAAGCAAGAAAATGAGCTAGCCTACTCTGAGTTCCTTGGTTGGTAAAACCAGGTCTTCAGGGCCTTATGAAAGAGTATCAAAGAAGGGGCCAGTCTAATCTCTGTGGGGATGATGTTCTATTTATTTATTTATTTTATTTATTTATTTGATTTGCCAATTGTTTACAAGATAATAAGTATAAGTGTTTATATAGTTGTGAATACATGAAATGGGTACATATAAGAAAAATAAAAGAAGAATAAGAGAAACAATAGGACAGGGACGGTAGGCACGTTGGTGCGCTTTGCACGCCCCTACAGACCTCTTAGGAAAGGGTGAGGTCAATAGTAGACAGTCTAAGGTTAAAGTTTTTGGGGTTTGGGGAAGAAACTACAGAGTCAGGTAGAGTATTCCAGACATTGACCACTCTATTGCTGAAGTCGTATTTCCTGCAATCAAGTTTGGTGCGGTTAACTTTGAGTTTGTATCTATTGTTTGCTCTTGTGTTGTTATGGTTGAAGCTGAAGTATTCATTGACAGGTAGGACATTGCAATGTATGATTTTATATACCATGTTTAAATCAGACCGAAGACGCGTAATTCAAGGTTTTCTAGTTCTAGAATTTCAAGTCTGGTGGCATAAGGTATTCTACAGCGAGTAGAGGAGTGGAGAACTCTTCTTGTGAAATATTTCTGGACTTTCTCAATTGTGCTAATATCAGATACGTAATGTGGGTTCCAGACTGATGAGCTGTATTCGAGTATTGGTCTAGCAAATATTTTATATGCTCTAGTTAGTAGTGTGATATTACCAGAGAAAAAGCTACGTAGGATTAGGTTAACAACTCTTAATGCCTTTTTGGCTATGTAGTTGCAGTGGGCTCTAGCACTTAGATCATTAGAGGTGAGTATTCCAAGGTCCTTTACAGAGCTTGGGTCATCAACAAGATCTTGACTATTCAGCTTGTATTTTATTTTCTGATTTTTTTGCCAATATGTAAGACAGAGCATTTATTTGTTGAGATTTGAAGTTGCCATTTGTTTGACCATTCTGATACATAGTCAAGATCTTTTTGTAGGGTAGCAGTATTGTCTGTGGTATTGAACAGCTTTACATCCCTTTCTAAAGGGAGGGAGCCACCATGGGGAAGGTCCTTCTTTAGGGTCTCACCAGATGTACCTCCTTAGGAGTTGGGACATGCAACATTCCCTGCTTCCCCTCTTTAAATCTCCAAATTAGATACCAGTTTATCTAGCAGGATTTCCACATAGGAGAGCCAGTTTGGTGTAGCGATTAAGTGCTCACCTAGAAACCAGGTGATCGTGAATTCTAGGCCTCCCTTAGACGTGAAAGCGGCTGCTAGACTTTGGGCCAATCACTCTCTCTCTCTCAGCCCAATTCGTCTCAGAGGATTGCTGTGGGGAAAATAGGGGACAGAAGTATTAGTTATGTCCACCACCTTGACTAGACCTATGTGTGTGTGTCTCTGTGTATGTGTGTGTGTGTGAGAGAGAGAATAAAAATCAAATGATAGCAATTCTACCCTCCGCTAGAATGTTCAGATTTCATCTCAAAAAGATAGTAGTTCCCAGAATGACTGAAAGGAAAAAAATAATTATTTAAATCAGTTTAGGTTTATGGTTCAAGAGTGTCTTAATGCAGACAAATCCGAGGCCAATCCTATTCAACAGCACTAGCGGAAAAGGTTGTTTTGTTATCTTTTCACAAGAAATACCAGTCTTGATTTTATTTATTTTTTTTTGCTATCATGTTTTGGACCTGAAGGGAGCTGTCCAACTTTTCAGCAAGTTTGGGAGTATGCAGGTAAGGCAAGAAAGGTTTCCGGATTCAGAGTAATTTCCAGGTTTTTAGCCAAGTCGCCCATACAGAAAGGCATTGGGAACCAGACCAGTGGTTCAAAACACCATTTCTGAGACAAAGCAGTAGCCCAAGACTCAAGGTCTAAGTAGACCAATGTGAGCACAGCCTGGATTGACTACAATTCAATGCCACACACATGAATCTGTATGCCTGGCACTGTACAAAGTCATGAGGACGCTGGAAGTCAACTAAAGGCACCCAATGCAAATGGCCATCAAGTTTGTCCTATGTGAAGTTGATATGTTGCCCTTGCTGCTATTCTCCAATCCCTTCAGGCAGATAATCACAAATGACTGTTTAAGGATAGAATATAGAATCACAGGGCCGGAATGTACCTTAAAGGTTTTCTAGTCCAAGCCCCTGCTTAAGGCAGGTGTCAACCCTGAAGCTGACTTGGCTGTGGCCATTTCCTTTTCTGTAGTTTTGTTTTTTTCCTATCAGGATTTCTTTTCGCATGGCTTCAGACTTGCCACAGCCTGGAGCTGAGGGCTTGTAGAGATCAATGGGGTTTTGTAGCCAAAACAAAATAGTTATCGCATGAGTCAAGGACATTCCAACTGCTGGCTGGCCAGAGGAGGAGGAGAGAAGTAACCAGGCAACCAGCCAGCACCCAGATTGGACTGTTCTGATCAAGGCTTCCTGAGACACCAACAAACACACATAAAATCCAAAGACCTTTTATTTTAGTCCAATGGCTGAGAATTATCATCATTTACAGCCTGGAATGAGTTTCAACCAGTTATAAATAGTCCCAGGAACATCTGTCAAAGTTCCTTGAGAGATGTCTGATAAGAATGCACCTTATCTGACTTGAAGTGCTCCCAATGACTAAAGTCCCAATTAGTCTTTCAAAACCAAAACGGAGAACAAATTAACCACGGAGCTTTCAGAGTCCAAACCAATCAGAGTGAACAACGTTGCTTCCTGCAAAGGTTTTCCTACCTTTGCACTTCCTTTATATCTTATGGGAGTGGCAATCATCTCCAAGCCTTACTCCTGAATCACCCCTTTTGTCTTAGCTGATCTTGCCTTCTGCCAGCTCTGTGCACGTGCGCACTGGGAACAGGCTCCCCTTGTTCCTCTGCCTCGCTGTGCCAGATTTTGGAGGCTCTGGAGTCACCACATAACTTCCAGATGGTCCTGGCCCCATCTCTGTATCGGACACAGGACCCTCATCCAAGTCCTCTCCAGATTCCCGGACTGATCCCTGTTCTTCCCCACTGTCCGATTCTGCTGCCGTCTGCACAGGTTGGCAGTGAACCACAATATGGACAATGTGACTTATTGTTTGGGAAAACAGGAAAGTTTCACTTTCTAATGAGGTGGAAAGCACGGGAATTCTCAGAGTCGGCTTTCCACCAGTTTGTACCAAGATGATATCTCCTAATAAAACTGTTCTTTGAGGAATCAACCTGCCTCGGAGTTCTCTTTGCAATGGGTGTATTACTTGGAACCTGACAGCAGGAGTTCTTATACCATCCTGGTCAAATGGCTGTCCAGTCCACTCTTGAAAACCTCCAGAGATGGAGCACCCACAACACTCAGGGCTGTAACTCCTAAGCTGGAAGAGTGGCACCAAAAGATCTCCAGAACAACTTCAGAGCTCTCTACCCAGAGGAGGGAAATGCTAGGAACAGCTAAGATCCTGCACAGAACTCTCAAATTCTCTGTCCTCTGGTAGAGGATCCGAGATTGAGGGAGACAGATACCACCCACCATATGGGTGAGAAGAATTTTTCTTTAGTTTTAATTATGCATGCAATGGACACCATGCTTATTCGAAAAGTAAGGATGCCTGGCATGTCTGAATTTAGTGAATTATCATCTAGCTTTTTTAGTGTGTACTTTGCAAGAAAAATAATGTTGAATTTAATCATATTCGTCCTTGATTTAAAATTAGAGTTTAGAAATAGTCCTCTGAATCCAGTTGATTCTTTTCTTGTTAAACAGGAAATAAGGACTTAACTTACAGTCAACATGGCCAACAATCAGGAAAGGCGGGAGCTGGAGGCCAAAACAAAAGTAGAAGACCAGAAACTAGCCCCTTGTCTGCTCTTCCCTTATATTGATACCTATAGAAATGCTTTCTTAATTGAATTGACATAGTGGTGTTATAATTCTGCCAAACTGATTCTTAACGTAGGTCTACAGATGCAGTTGGTCATAATTAAAACAGACATGATGAGATCATTGGGGCTTCAATTAAACCTGACTTATTTGATTCCGATCGGTCTATCAAAGAACGTCTTATGTCCTATATGGATGTACAGGGTCTTATGTGTAGAGGCAATCTTTCTAGCACCTACTACTTTATATTTACTCAGAACGTCTGACACAGAAATCTAATTGCTTTTGCTGAATGTAGTTATAAAACTTTGTTGGAAGGTTTGTCTTATTGGTGCTGTATGTACTGATGTTCCTGATGCTGTAAACGTCTGTTGGCTGCATTCAGACAAATATAGTTTAATTTCTTTTTCAGAATAACAGGTGATCATATCTGGAAGGCATGGGGGCAAAACCCATATGAATTGCAAGTGTCAGAAGAGAGCTAAGAAATAGCTCTGGAACCAGCCTATTTTCATTTAATAGGTTAATAACTATTTCATATTCATGACTTTCTGCTCATGAATATATTTAAGGCAGCCTTTTCTAATCTGGTTCCATACTTCACTGGACCATACTGCCCATCCTCTCTAGTTAGTATGTCCAGTGATTGGAAATACTAGTTAAGAAGAAATGGAGTAAGATGCTAAAAAAGGAGGCTGAGTTTTGAGGAACAGGCTGAAATACTTATAAGCAGGATTATCTGATATTTATTTCATTGGGTCAAAAAAAAAAAAAAGAAAAGCATTGAAAAGGGGGATGTCTGGTCCATATTTTCAAACATAAAGTAACATCCCCTAAGATGCATGGATAGATATGCAGCATATAAATGGAGATAATTACCCTGGTGAGGAATGGATTACCAACAGCTACTTTGAATACGTATGTAAGATATGTTTGGTGAGTCAAACTTTTCATCAAATATTTTTGAGGAAAGGCATCTGAGAAATAGAAACACGCTAGATAGATTCTGTTCAATGAATCCCAGAGTTATTTTAGTGAAGGAGGGTTTAAGTGTCCCCAGGTCCTATGGAAAACTTTGGTGGAAATAGCATAATCTGTGCTTTGCTTCTCTTCAACCAACCAAGCAGACGACTTAAAGACTTTTTTGGGGGGGGGGGAGGATTCCCCCCCCCCCGTCTCTTTTAGATGATTAAATGACCTATGCAAATCCTTTACAATTCATATACAGCATGATTATTAATTATTTGTAGAGTCGTGTAATCCTACATTTTGGATAGGGGACCTTTCTCATTGACCATTATTAGCACACCCCCATTTTAAAATTATCTATATTAATAAATACATTCTAGCCATATTATGCAGCCTCTTCCCCCATACCCCCTCCATCCTCCTTGGTGCAATATTACCCTAAGCATCTCCTCTCTCCCTGTATACAGGACCAAAAGTGCAGGCACATCATTTATTGATAAGACAAAAAGAATGTAATGAAATTATCAATGTTCTTGAATTAATTATGAACATGATTAAGAAAGCTAAAATCTCAGGAGCCAGGATCTCATTACCCATTCAGTCTTAGGGATTGCTTTCATTCAGCACGGCAAAGAGGCTTGGAACAGTCCCACAAAACTGCCTCTCTCTCTCTCTGTTTTTATTATTATTATTTGTGGTAGCAAAAGGGTTTTATTTGTTTTCTTGCTTTGCATTTCTTCTTGAAACAATTCCTTTCCATGCACGGTTTTCTGAACGCTTCTTCCTGCGCCAGAAAAGGAACAGTTGCTGGGGCCTACATAGCATAACGAGAGGTCTCTGAGCTTCCCGTCTTCCCTTTTGTAGGGCAGCTTTGTTTGATTTGCACATCATAGGAGCTCCTCCATATCTCTTCAAGGTAAGTTTGATGACGGAGCAAGAAAAAAAAGCAAAAGCAAGTTCTTCCAAATTGTCTCTCTGTCCTGTCCTGATTCCTTGTCAGCTCAGACGCTTAATGACATCATTATTGTGCTGTCTAAACTATGATTTAACTTTACATATCTTTCCCACTTTGAGTGGGGAAGCTAATCCTACTCTGTGTTTGTTTTTGTTTTTTTTTAAGTAGTGCAGAGAGTAGTTTTTTTTTTCCTTTTAAAAAAGATAATCACGTTTCTATAACTTTAAAGCTGGAAACAGCAGCAGCAGCTGCAGAATGGATAACAGAACTGGAAAATGCATAACTGTGATCCAGAAGTGGTAATTGGGTTATGAATTTTCTCCCGTCTGCTTAAATGCATCAAGAGCATCTGCCACCCTCTTTTGCTAAAAGAGCATGGAAAGGAACACTTTAATACAACACCTTCTTTTCTTTGCTCTTTACAAGGCCCTTATGAATTAGTGTCTGGTGCAGAGTTTGGCCTGAAAATGATTGTCTGATGTCATCTAGCAAGTAAAATTGGACCATTACCCAAGTGATTTAAGGTTATTGTCATAAAATCAGTGTGGAGGTGGTGGAGTGAGATTTAACTCCCATCAAGCGCGTTCTGTCTGCTCGGTTTTGCTGTGGAACAGAATTTAATCTTGAACACATCGCCGAGTCCAGCACTTCTGGACTTGCAAAGGAGAAAGCATTATGGGGAATGTGGAGGGGGGTGTTATCTGGTATTTTGGAAGAGGGACATTAAAACACACCCTTCAGATTGTTTAGCAATTGCTTTGTGGAATAGGCAAGCATGACTGAGTGCAATTATTTTCCATGTTAGTTGTTAGATGGATAGCTTAACTACATACTGTGTTAGAGAGAGAGAGAAATTAGATTCCTCACCTAATTTGCACAGATGGCACTCTCTGGAAAGAATAATTCTTAACCCAACCCAAAGTCATAGCTTTAATGTCTCCCTTGCTATATCACCCTTTTAAAATATGAAGCTAAATAGGGTGGCATAATGCAAATGCCTTCATCTTGGCAACCACAGTGCCTCACTATTCCTAGAAACTCATAAGCAGGCTAAATATTGTCTGAAAAACCACACTAAAAAACTGGATGAATGATATGACTAATATCTGTGTACGAAAGCAACAGGGAAATACCAACTTTAGGAATGCAGTTTCTTTATTGAGCTGCGGATTAGAAGCTTCAGGCAGTTTCTAGATTTTGATCAGTGAAAAGCTTTAGAAATATTACTTGGAGTTGTATCATCTTTTTCACAGGTCTGCAATATGTGTTTTAAGGGATTTAAATGCAGGATGATGATCGCGATTTTAGTTGTGTTCCTTTTCAGAATAAATACAAAGGAAAGCCCACTGGATCCACCAGAATATTTTAGAAAGAGCAATTGCATATATTCTTTGAAGAAAAGTTATGGGGATCAGGCTTTCAGTTCAACTGGCAGAATGATAGGCAGCAACATAAAAAGTATGTTTAATGTAGCCAGTCGAGTTCGTGTTAATTTATATTATTGTCAGTAACAAGAAAAAGGATTTCCTACATAGAAATCTCACTCTGTACTGATCATACTTCTGCATGAGTAGTTCCTGTTTAATCTTGGATCTATTTAGTTTCCGTCCTCATTCAGTTTAGAAAGTTAAATGACCTGTGGGATTTTTCAAAAGCAAGATGATGACAGCCAGAGAATTTATTTGTGTTTGCTTCTTCTTCTTTTTTTTAAAGAAAAATGTAAAATACAACAACGTCCTTTAAATATAATTGATAATGCTCTCGTTTGAAGATACTCCAAACAAAGGATCATGTTTATGAATGTAATTTCGCACAACCTGATGCCTCTGGGCATTGGAATTATAATTCTCATCCAGCATAATGGGAGATGAAATTACAGCACATACAGGTGTCCCTAGGTGTAATGCTTTGGGTAGAAAAATCAATTGTATTTGTAGGGTGGAGTAAAAGTGTAGCAGGACATCTAAACCAGTGTTGTATGGATTGTAATGTCTTCAATGGGAGTCTTTCATGACTATCAGAGATTCTGTGCCACGAATAACATCTTCCTTATCCAATGAAATAAGAGAATTATATGGGAAGATGATCATTTCTAAATTTTGCATTTTCATGCAAACTTACTTGGTAAATGGGAATTTCAATGGTTGGTAGGTAGCAAGGCACAAGAGTATCTCTTTTTTATCAAGTAATTTTATGCTATATAATTAATACTTCAGAGAATACTGGCCATATACCAAAGAAAAAACATTCTAGTTTCCCCTGACCCTTAAGATATATTGAGAAATTAGAATTCAAATCTGACATGATTCATAGATACAAATAATTCCGATATATACATACTTATTGAAACTTCATTAACTGATTTTATTCCATCCAATTAATCACATATCTGTGTGGAAACAAACTGATGCAGCAGAATCCAGAAATATGCTCATGGTCTGACATAAACACATATGTTTGGATATTGTTTATCTACCCTCTTGTAAGTGAAACAAACATCTGAAAGTTCTCATCCCACCAACTAGTACTATTGTTTTTACACCTACTTGTTTAAAATTAGGCTGAGGTTTGCATGTAGCTTCTTTCAATAATGGCATTGGGAATTTAGTTATTATTTTTAATGCATAACAGAATATTTCAATTTTAGTTTTTTTTTGTGAAAATGGAGGATTTTGCATTTTGCCTGGTTTATATTCACATTCCAGCAGGTAAATTAAAGATAGCATCAGCAACATCATGTTACTTGGTTTTTGTGAGACTTGTGAAATTTGGGAGGCTGGTGATAGATGAAGCACAATAAGAAACCTAGAGAGTTATAGAGGAAATAATAAGAGCAGGCTCTTTCTTTCTATTTTCTACAGATTGATCCCAAAACATACAATTATATATCTACACATACCACAGAACAGTATAGATGCTGCTCTCTGTTTCTGTCTATGTATCTGCAGGTGGTGTGTATTGCTAGATAGAACAGATAATATCAATGTTGAAGGTATTGAAAATTAAAACCTCACGCAACATTTATATTTCCTGTTAACAAATAGAAATGCTTATTTAATTCAAACTTATACTTATTTAATTTATTTGTTTAACTTCAAAGTTTGTAGAAGTGGTCAAAGTAAAAAAAAAATCACTCACATTTTTAAGGTGATGATAGAAATACTGTGGTTTTTTTTTTATCATTCTGGTCTGAAAATTCTGTTGGGTTTTGTTCATGAAAAGAAAGAATATGTTTATATGTATGCTAATAAACAAATGTAAACATGAAATCAATAAAAAGTATTTGGATATTAGGCTCTCCCTCCTGCCAAAATTAAGAGTGATGGCTTTGCAAAATAGCAAGAGTGATAGTTTTGTACAACCTAAGTGTGTTTACATACTTAGATTTGAATGGAAAGGGGTTGCCATTATGAACAAACTTATGCTTCCTTCTTTGACAAGCTATACTCTCAATACAGCCTTTATCCATTGCAAAAGGCAAACGTTGTGCTTTTTAAATCTTAGTTAATAATTATGCTCCTTACAATGCAAGAGACGCGATTTTAAATATACCATTGCTATGAGTTTCACTATCGAGCCAGGGAGAACTTCTATTATGATTATTTTTTTACAATTTTGATAGGAAAATAAAAATAATCTCTGTGCTCTTTTCTTTGGGAAAGATATTGCACTATTATCTATTACATTGCTCTTTTTAAAATCCTTTCCCCCCCTACACACCGTTTCGTTGCTTTGTTACTCTACTTCTGTATGTGGCATTTCCACTAAGACAACAAAAAATATATGGCAAGTTGAGACAATAGAAGGAGGGAAATACAGAAAGTCAGGCGAGCTTATGGGTCAATGCATTATGCTTATTTAGCGACTTGTTATTGTTTCATCAAAAGTGAAAGTGCTTCTGATACTTGGGTTTTGCTCAGAATGGGTTAAAAAGAGCCCTCTGTTTGAGATTGATTGAAATCAGTAATGGATCTCCTCATAAAGCTGCTGTTACTAGATATTATGCTGCTATCTAGCACAGATAAGAATTGCTTACCATGGAAGATGCTCCTAAAGGACAGATAGCGTTTCCTGCACCTTTGGGAGTAGAAACACCAAATTGCTGGATCAGGAATTTTTGCTTACAGCAAGTAAATTCAGGCCTTATCAAGTTGCAGCACCAACTGCATTCTTGTTTTATTATTCTCATTAGAGATTTTAAGGACTAATTTCAATTGTTAGTACTTAGCAGTTTAATGTCTTCCACAGATAAGAATTAAGATTCTTCTGGGTTTTTCTTTAAAATTTCCCAAAGCCTGCAAAATGTAGTCCGGAAATGGACGTGGATTAAATGCATGTCATCAGTATTGTTTCTGGAAAGTATATCATGCCTGTAGGATTAAATCTAGCAACTTTAAATGCACTATTTCAAATAATTTAAGAGATTTTAATAAATACAAGAAGTTTTCCTTTCTTTCTGGGGAAACAATGCAGAAATGTTTATAGAATGTCTGTAAATAAATTTGCAAAATTTAGAAATTACATCAGATACTTGAAAAGATGGTCCAGGTTAAACAAATAGTTTACTAACTTGCTTTATATGTTATACTAGTTTCCTTGTGATGACAATTAAGAAGTTTCAGCATAACGTAGCGAAGGATTTCAATGTTATATTCCTTCAGAGGTTTGAAAATGACAAATGCAACACGGTCAAATTAATAACAATATTGCACAAAATATAGCAATAAATTAAAAATAGCAATAAATTAATATCTATATTTTTGAATGACTACAAGGAGCCCACTGGGTGTAAAACTGAAATAAATTTGTCTATCTCCTACTTATTATAATATGCAGTATTTATTGTTGATTAATCAAATTGTATTTTGCATTTTCATGAAAAGATCTGGCAATCTTGGTGTTTTTTTTTCAAAACAAAGATGGTGAATGCCTGTAGAATTTTGAGAATCTCTGCGGTAACCTGAATAATCCATTAGTTTAAATCATTCCATCTATTTAATTTATTTGAAAATTGCATATTATCAGATATCCTTCTGGCAATTATATTGAGATGGAACAAGATTTTATAATGTGTAAAACATTCTTTCAACTGAATAAAGAAAAGTTAATCTATTTTTATTAAAACTTTATCTTTAATAGTTGGCCTTTTGTTCCTTGTTGTAGTAAAAGCAATATAATAGATAAAAAATTATCTATTAAAATTTGGTATCTGTCTGTATGTCTATCTGTCTGTCTCTGTCTATCTATCTATCTATCTATCTATCTATCTATCTATCTATCTATCTATCTATCTCTATAGTCTCGGTGGCGCAGTGGTTAGAGTGCAGTACTGCAAGCTACTTCTGCTGCCTGCCAGCTGCCTGCAATTTGGCAGATTGAATCTCACCAGGCTCAAAGTTGATTCAGCCTTCCATCCTTCTGAGGTGGGTAAAATGAGGACCCAAATTGTTGGGGGTAATATGCTTACTCTGTAAACTGCTTAGAGAGGACTGTAAAGCACTATAAAGCAGTATGTAAGTGCTATTGCTATTGCCCTATCTATCTATCTATCTATCTATCTATCTATCTATCTATCCTATCTATCATCTATCTATCTATCTATCTATCTATCTATCTATCTATCTATCTATCTATCTATCATCTACAGTAACTCTCTCTCCTAGACACGTTAATGCAAGTTGGCATTAACTAAGCTAGTCACTCTCTCTCAGCCCTAGGAAGCAGATAATGGCAAACTACTTCTGAAAAACTTTGCCAAGAAAAGCCCAAGGTCTCAAAGTCATTCATGTGCAAGGACAAACATTTAAACATTTCCTGATATTTAATTTAATGTTTTATCTTTCTAGGATTGGCTGTCATTATCTATTGAGACTGAGACAAAAGTCGGGGTTTGGGAGTGTCAGATATAACTCAGTCAAAGATGTATAACACTGTGCAGCACAGTGTCTAAGTTCAAAGACAGCCACCAAAGATCAGAAGGGTATGTAAAATAATCCAAGGCAGTAATTCAAGGACGGAACATGATTTAATGCAGGGAAGGTTGGAAGTCTCATTCTGAGGGAAGAGGGGCTGGGAACATATTCCTAGCCTGAAAGAATCATCTTCAAATTGTTTATGCTGAAGGTTTAGTGGCAGGGACATCTGATGTGAGTGTGCGTGTGTGAGTGTGCGTGTGTGAGAGAAGTGGTGGTGGCACTTTGGTTAGAATGCAATATTGCAGGCTAATGGGCTCAAGGTTGACTCAGCCTTCTCTCTTTCTGAGGTCGGTACAATGAGGACCCAGATTGTTGGGGGCAAAAGGCTGACATGGTAAACTGCTCAGAGTGGGCTGTAAAAGCACTGTGAAGTGGAGTATAAGTCAAAGGGCTATCGCTAATGTTGCTATTGTTATTGCTAATATCAAGATGGCGACTGTGACCATGCAATCAAATATTTGACCTTGAATGAATGCCAAAAAAGGCAGAGTTTTACAAGGTCATGGCTACCATCTTGTCTTCCCTTCTTGGTGGACCATGAACGCCCCTTGGGGAGGCTAGCTGATTAACTTCAAAGTCAAATTTACTTCAAAGTGAATATATAAGGCCAAAATTACATTGGATGGATGGATGGGCAGATGCAGGGGTGGGATTCTACCAGTTCGGACCAGTTCTATAGAACTGGTTGTTACGATTCAGTGCAGTTCATTGAACCGGCAAATCACGCCACTGGCTGGCCCCTCCTCTCTCCTCCTGTTGGATTTCTGCTTTCTAGCTAATCTAAATCACTGTTGTACTGCTTTGCCTTTGCCCAGGAGGCTTCCCTGAGACCCAGTCAGGGGTGGTACTCAGGGGGTTGGGGAGTGGGGGAGAAGTGGCCATTATAGTTGTGCTTTTAAAGTTGTAGCAACGTTTCGGCAGAATCTCATCTGCCATCATCAGACTTCTGTATTGTGTTCGTCTGTGAGTCAGACTTTTACAGTTGTTTCAGTTTTAAATTTGGGGCTAGCCTACTGCTGTGCCAGAATGGTTTTTTTCTTCATCCTGATTGGTTGGGAGTCTTGGTCTGTGTTTATTGGTCTTGGAGTTTGCTGTGTTCTGCTTGATTGGTGTTTCTAATATCTTCTGTCTGTTTTGTGGCTTTTTTGTGTCTTGATTGGCTGGCAACATTGTATTAGAGGCTTTTAGTGCAGCTTGGCTCCGAGTAAATGGACGGCTATCATTTGTTAGGAAGCTAGGTTTCATCTGGGTGCCTGGTTGGGGTGTGTTTGAGCTGGAGGTATCAGGGGGGATCTGTTTGTGCCCAGGTGTTTGCCTGGCTAGTGGTGTGGAGATTTTTTTGTTTGTGAGTGCAGGCTTCCAAATGATTGACAGTCTGGTGGAATCATCTCTTCTATTCATGCTTTCAGGTCTTTTTTCAATCTCTATGGCTTCTCTGATAATTCTGTGGCTGGGGTTTTCTATAGTGGCTAGGATTTTGGTGCCATTGAAGTTGATGCTATGACCTGTGGCTTTCATGTGTTGGACTAGTGAGGAAGTGTGTTCCAGCTTTTTTACTGCATTTTTGTGTTCATCCAGGCGGGTACTTATTCTTCTATTGGTCTGTCCAATGTATGTGGCTGGGCATGATGCACAGGGGACTTCGTATATGCCTTGGTTTTCCAGGTCAATTTTATCTTTGGGGTTTCTAAGGATGGCTGCTATTTTTCAAACAGAAAAATATTCCACAAAACAGATAGAAGATATTGACTATATTCATCTAATAGGAGTTATCAGTATCTATCCCTCCTTTGATAATCTATATTACCCTATTTTCTAAGTATTTTTAAATTGCAAATATATTTTTATTGCCCCTTGTTACCCTGCAGAATCCCCTTTTTAATTCATCAGCCATCTCTATAAAAACAATTTCTTTTCATCATTTTACTATTTCCGTGTTTCTTTATTTCCTGCACCTGTTTCTTACTGCCTCTCCTCCCCCTCTTTTTCCCATATCTTTTCTCATTCCAGTTTATATCCCTCTCTTTCTTGATATCTTTCCCCTTTTCTGTTGGACCTTTCTACCTCTCCTGATTTCACAGGTATTCCCCTTTTTGATTAACTTCTTAAATCTCAACTTTTTAGCCTTCCTTCTTTCCCCTCGTCTTTGTAGTGTTCTTTGTGTTAATTGTCTATTTAAGATGGCTTCTCCTTGAGCCGACTCCTCTTCCTCTGAACTTCTTTCTTTTTGTTCAGTCGCCATTTCCATTTCTTCTAACACAGAACAAAGTGATTCGCCTCTTTTCTGTAGTAATTCTCTCATATTTTTAAGTTCCATTTTTAATTCCCGAAGAGATATCATCCTGACACACTCTTATATTTTATAATCATTAAAGTCCACAAAAAACACTTTTACTTTCCTTCTTTCTTCTTCAAGCTTTCTAAAGTTCTCAATTGTTCCAACCCAGGGTCTATACCCAAAACATCAATCAATCCCGCAGTCAGTCTTTCCTTGCTTCTTCCTTTGTTCTGGTTCAGCTTTCACTTTCTAAAATTCTTACTTTGTTTCAATATTTCTTTAACATTGTATCAACACAAGTTCATAAAGAAACAGGATGATTTCCCTTTTATTTGAATTTAAGTTTTTGCCCACAAGGTGGCACTCTCCGTTATACAAAGTCTTCACCTTTTCCCCCTATTTTATTATTTAGGGTTTTTCGAACCTCAATATTCCAAAGCAATCCAGTCTCCAATTTGTAAATTTTATTATTATTACTTTTTGACAATCTTAAGTCCAGCTTTGTTTTATGCCTGTTTATTGCCAAAATATCTTAATCCAATTTAATTAAGTCTTTAGTTCCAGCTTCTTCCTTTCCCAGTTCGAAGCCCCGCTTAGCTGTCAAAATTATTTTCTTATTTTTTTCCTGTCCCTTTATATTTTCGCTGCTCACTTTTCTTTTCTTAAAAGTTCAATGTTACCTTAATTCTGGGGTACTTTTTGTTTGGTTGTTTCGCCCAATTGTCCCGGCTCAGATGTTATCCACCTCTTTCTTCACTCCTGCACAAATCTTAGTCCAGCTGAGTCCTCCTCTTCGGGGTGGCCATTTTGGACCACCGCTTCAGTCATCTTTGGGGGAAAAAAGATCAAGCCCAGAAGGAGAGATGTGACTCCCCTCAACCTGGCTGGCAGCTTCCCCTTACTCCACCACCCCTCCAAGGCAGCTTCAGCCCCTAATCGCAATGATTGGGGCTCTCCAACGAAAGAGCACGGACCATAGCCATGGACAGTCACGATCTATGGTCCATCAGCGAGGAGGGCTCAACCAGCATATCCAAAGTGATACCTATTTATTGTGGGCAGGAGGTGGGGCAGGTAACAGGAGCTCACCCCATTGTGCAGTGCTTGGATCTCGAACCTAGGCTATCAGTTTTCCAGCTGACAAGCTCAGTGTCTTTAATTGCTAAGCCATCATGCGCCCACAAGAAAGTGTTTACTAAATATACCTCTGGAAGGTCCTCTTGGCCACACCTTCATTTGCACTATGAGCAGATGCTGAGAGTTTAAGGGGACTCCTAGGTTGCACACAAATCTCAAAGTGGGAAATGCAGCCCTACTAAGAGTCAATCTTGGAATACAGCCAGACCTGGGGGGCCCAAACAGACATGTCCACATAGCCTCCAGGCACTGGGTTAGGACTTGGACTGCATGGTGGCCACCTAGGGTCAAACTGTATAGATGGGTATTGATGATACCTGGTCTCAAACCAGTGATTGGCCTAATCAAGTGGTTTCATGTAAATGTTAAACAGAAGAGGAAAGATACCTGATTCCTGTAGCATCTCACAAAGGATAGGTAGTATGGTCAAGATTATTTGAACCTGGTTGTAGGGAAAAGAGAATACTGTAAAATGATATCTTCTAGCCACAACATTTGTAACCAGTTCAAAAACAATACCATGATTACCAGTACTGAAAGGTACTGAAAGATTAGAAATAGAATAACAGAATTGGAAGGGACTTTGGAGGTCTTCTAGTCCAACCTCCTTCTTAAGCAGGAAACTCAACACCACTTCAGACAAATGGTTATCCAATCTCTTTTTAAAAACTTCCAGTGTTGGAGCATTTGCAACTTCTGGAGGCAAGTTGTTCCACTGATTAATTATTCTCACCGTCAGGAAATTTCTCCTTAGTTCTAGGTTGCTTCTCTCCTTGATTAGTTTCCACCCATTGCTTCTTGTCCTGCCCTCAGGTGATTTGGAGAATAGCTTGACTCCCTCTTCTTTGTGGAAGCCCCTGAGATATTGGAACACTGCTATCATTTCTCTCCTAGTCCTTCTTTTCATCAACCTAGACACACCCAGTTCCAGCAACCATTCTTTATATGTTTTAGCCTCTAATCCCCTAAATCATCTTTTTTGCTCTTCTCTGCAGTCTTACTAGAGAGTCTTAACATTTTTTTAAAATCATGGTGACCAAAACTGGATGCTGTATTCCAAGTGTGGCCTTACCAAGGCATTATAAAAGATTAAGAAGCACAATATGAATGCAGCATCCTTATCCTGCTTCTACCCCTGTATGTGAGGGAGGGAGAAGTTAAATGAGATATCAGTTTAGAATCATTACATAGTGACAAGAGAACTAAAACCAACCATGCTTGAATGCCGTTGATCTTTATCTAATGTTGTCCAGATACAAACTGTTAATATGAGAAGATACATGGGGATAAGCTTTAGCAATAAATCTGTAACATGAAACCTTCAGGTGTGGATCTGACTTTTTTCATAAGCGAAAGCCACAGGTCATCAACAAGTGTGACCAATGTCATATCTTGTCATGCCCCTGTTAGAATCTGATTCCGAGGGAGAGGTTGAGCAGCTGACAGGGAGTGGGAGTGTGGCTCCGGTGGCTGTGGAAGAAACTGGGCAAAAGCACAGTCCAGCTGGGCATTCAGAGGAAGATCCAGGCCCAGCCCCTCTTCATCCCAGGGCACGCACGTAGGAACAGAGATGGGAGCAAGGTGAGTTACATGGCTTATGGGGGAGGTAAGGGCCCTGATTCCCTTCATTAGCTGCAGCTGGGAAAACAGGATTTAAAAAGGGTGTTTGCTCACAGCACCTTGCTGGAAGCAAAGTGTGAGTTATCTTTGTTTGTCAAGTGTTATTTGGGTTCTGGCGTCCTCCCACTGTGTGTGTTTTGTTATCTTTTGAAGTCTTCAATTCCTTATCCTTCCCTGTCTCATTAATTGCTGCAGTGTGGTTTGTGTTGGTTTTTATTTATAATCTATATGTACTTTGGGTTCGGACAGAATTTCTTCCCTTTAAAACTGTTCTTGGGAGAGTTTTTTCTCCAGCCGATGATAACTGGACATTGGGGGCCAAGTTGGAGGTATTAAAGGGACTTTGTTGCTTTTGTGCTATGCCTCACATCATCACATATCCATACTAAATCCAGGACTGAAACCTGAGGGAAAGTGGTCCAAATACCAAACAATTCATTTCTTCCAGGATCCTTGGGAGCTAAAGCTCACTTCCCTAGAAAGCAAGATTGAAGATTGGGTGTTAAAAGCCCAGGGCTGTTGGATCCACTGATGTCTTCCTGAGGGGTTAGGAGTGGATCACCCCTTCCCACAAAGGAGCTGACATGGGTCCAACCACAGGCCACCTCCCAGACAGCTTTAATCATACAGGAGGGATCTGTATCAGGCCATCAGGTGGCCAAGCTAACAGAGAGGAAAACCCTGTCTACTTCCTTTAAAATCACAGGATTGAACTCACTCCAGAGGACCACCAGAAGGTTCTTCCTGGGCTCCTCAACTGGACCCACCCAGCAGAAGTCTAACTCTGAGAGAATCTGAGTGACTTTATCTGCCACATAACAAGAATATTCTTTGTAGCATCTCTGTGCCCATCTGTGATGACCTGCGGCGTGGCACAAAAATAACAAAGTCACAAAAGTAGATAAATTCCCTTTAATGCCTCCAACATGGCCCCCAATGTCCAATTATCCTTGGCGGGAGATCAAATTCTTCCAAAAACAGTCTACAATGGGAAGAAACGCAGTTTGAACCCAAAATACAGATAAAGTAGCAATAAAAAACCCAACACAAACCACACTGAAGTAATTAAGTAATTAACACGACAGGCCAGGATAATAACTTGCAGACTTCCAAAAGATAACGAGGCACACACCGTTGGGAGGACACAGATAAGCCTCAACAAAGATAATGCATGCTTTGCTTCCAGCAAGGTGCTGTGTGCAAACACCCTTCTTATATCCTTTTCTCACAGCTGCAACTAATGAAAGGGATCAGGGCCCCTTTCTCTCCCGTAAGCCACGTTACTCCCTTCTCCGTTCCTTCCTACATGCCCTAAGAGGAAGAGGGGGTGGCCCTGGGTCTTCCTCTGAATGCCCAGCAGGCCTGTGCCCTTCCCCAGTTTTCTCCACAGCCACTAGAGCCACACTCCCACTCCCTGTCAGCTGTTCCACCTCTCCCTTGGAATCAGTGTCCAACTGGGGCATGACAACATCCTTCCCTAGTAGGACCAAGTTGCATTAACAGAGCGACCGAGTGGCTACAGGCAAACACAATAAGAGCAGGCAGATGTTTCACAACCATTATTGCTACATTATTGGAAGGCAAAATAAAAAGAAGACAGCAGATAATGAGATGGTTAGATAGCAATAGCAATAACACTTATATCTATACACCACTTCATAGTGCTTTACAGCCCTCTCTAAGCAGTTTATAGAGTCAGCTTATTGCCCCCAAGAATCTGGCTCCTCACTTTATTGACCTTGGAAGGATGGGAGGCTGAGTCAACCTTGAGCCAGTGAGGCTCAAATTGCCAGCAGTCAGCAGAACTAGCCTGCAGTACTGCCTTTTAACCATTGCGCCACAACAGCTCTTAGTGTCATCAACACAATGACATGAATTTGGGCAAACGCAGGGAGACAGTGGAGAATGGAGTGGCCTGGCATGCTATGGTCCAGGGGGTTGCAAAGAGTCAGACACAACTTAATGACTAAACAACCACAACCCTGCACATCATAAAGAAAACATCCTCTCCCAATCCTTGCTAATTGAGAATTTGCTTAGGCTTTATTTTTCACTGGAGGTTATCAGGACATGGAAAGCAAAGTCATGTCATCTCTTGACAGTTTGCCACTGCAATTTTTCTTTTTGGTGATAAGGATACAGAACGAGCTAATCAGAGGCCAAAAGTGGTTGCAAAGGTCCCCTTCTGTTGCTCCACATCACCAAAGGGCAATCCAACAGCTGGAACCTTCCAGCCCTCAAACTCTCCTTGTGCTTATAATTAGAATTGACTCATTACCACACCACTTATGGAAGGGCCGGCAGTCTTGGCAGGCCTTGCTAGGGATAAAAACAGTTGCCTCCAAGTCATCCCCCAATGATTTTGTCTCAGTCCTCACCACGAGCCCATTGTAACAGGAGAAAGCTACACTCATGTCACAGCTGAGTAATACAATATAGTCCACTAAGCTTACGGTTGACTTAATCACCATTTTTGTGTTAGAAGCAAGAAGGAGGCTTCTTCCTCTTCTTCTCCTTCTCCTTCTCCTCCTCCTCCTTCTTCTTTTTTTAAAAAGGGCAATTATTCCTCTTTCAAAACACCCAGTGACTTCTTTTCTTCTCAGTATTACATTGGTCATAAGCTGCCTCCTCAACAGGAAATAAATTTATTATGGGGAACTCCCAGCAGAGAGCTTGGAAAACTTACACAGAGCCCATTCTGCATCCAAAATGCTGTTCAGTAGATTTTTTTTTCCAAAGCACCCAGGTAACAGCTGGTGCAGGCCATGTGCCAAGCCTGACAGCCCATATGCTGTCTTTAGTGTGGTAATTATCTCAACACAAAACTCTGATAACCCAGCCTACAGGGTCCAGTTTCACCAGGTTAAATTGACTCAGTGGCTTTGTTAGTCAGTTCCTTTGACACAGTGAGAACTTCATCAAGAGTTTAAGTATTGTGGCAGCCTGGGATAACCAAGGGGGTGGTTAGCTTTGAGGCAGGTTTCTTATTAACCCAAAGAGATGGGAAGTTTCTGTTTATTAGACTGGCACCTGGCACCACATCTCTTCTTGACATCTGTCAGTATATCCGCTGGGCTTTCCTCTTTCAATTTTTTTCTCTCTCTCTCACACACACACACTTCTAAAAAGAGACAATGCACTGCTTGTAACTGTAAAGGTTTTGAATGCCATTTCTTTCAGCCCAGGTTGACCTCCAGAAAAATTGCTGAAATTGCACAGACAGACTTTTTGGGATGCATATTTACTTTTATTTTATTTATTTTTTTAAAAAAAACCTCTTGCTTGATTCAGGTTGCAGGAATTGAGTTCGCCTAGACTCTAGTCTAATGAAAAGAAGAGCTAGGGAGATATGCTAGCAGTGTTCCAAAATTTGAGGGGCTGCCACAAAACTATTTTCCAAAGCACCTGAAGGTAAGATAAGAAACAGTGGATGGAAAAGAGAGACCCATCCTAGAATTAAGGAGAAATTTCCTGACTGTGAGAACAATTAATCAGTGGAATGGCTTGCCTTCAGAAGTTATGGATGCTTCAACACTGAAGGCTTTTAAGAACAGGCTGGACAACCATTTGTCTAGAATGGTATAGGGTCTCTTGTTGAGCAGCAGGTTGGACTAGAAGACCTCATAGGTCCCTTCCAACTCTATTATTCTATGTTCTAAGCCATCATTGATGGGTTTTTTTTTGATTGACTCAACACAATAAAAATAGACTTATTCATGGAAGGTTAGTGTATGATTCAGTACCTTGGACAGTACCACTCACACTATAGCAGATTAGAATACTGTATGTACAAGGTGGTATGGCGTTCCCTTCCTAAGTAGTGGCATGCAGTCATGACAGCAAACAAAACTTGGGCAGCCAGCATAGAGAATACAGCATGAATCTCTGGCTGGTTATAACAGAGTCTGTCTGCTTGTATATGAAAAAAGACCTGTATTTTAAGACACAATTTAGATTAAGATGTTCACACTATTTAGCTGTAGGCTCTTGTTCCTTTCTTGTCTGTCAAGATGTTTTCTCCTGTCACTGAGTTTGTTTACCAATTGATTACATGTCCTTATTTTGGCTATCTTGTGCCATCTTTTCCCACCAAATGATTAGGGTTAATGTTGAAGATTTGAGAGTTATCTCTGCAAATTTATGTGCCCACAACATAATCACAACTAGGATATTGCATCAAATAATGACATCCCTGGTGGGCAAAAGCTTTGGTGATATGAGATTTTAACAGTAGTGGTGGGGAAAAAAGAACAATAGCTAGCTGCCTGTAGGCATGGATATATTGACATGCAGACAAGAGTGCAAACATCCAGATGATCACCAGATGTCAGCAAAGAGTTAGGAGAGAGTAGCTACCATCTAGACTAGAGAACCTTTGGATTTCTGCACCCCGGATCCAGTAGCTCTAGAAGAGAGGAGATCATATATTTTAATCATAAAAACCTTTGTCTTTTCAATAAGTCTTGCGCATCTAAGAAAGTTTTTAAAAAGAATAAAACTAAGAAGCTAAGCAGTTGCTAGGATACCAGCTTAATTTCTAGAAAGTTTACAATCAGGAAGAAAGTAATCCCCCCCGCCCTTTCCAAGTTGATTGTGTCCACAAATCTAGAAAAAAGCCTGTTTGAAGTTATGACACTGAAAGTGACTTATGACTGTTTTTCACACTTATGACCTTTTCAGCACCCCACGGTTGTGTGACCGAAATTCAGACACTTAGCAACTGGTTCATATTTATGATACTTTCAGTATCTCGGGGTCATGTCAGGGATGGGATTCTACCAAAGATCATCTGGGAGCAAGCCGGTTTGTTCCGATGATCTGCTGTTGGGCCCATCGTACTGATCTTGATTTCCTGCTTTTGAAGCACAGCTGCTTTGCTCGGCACAGCAGATTGCCACATGCCAGCTGTTGAAGACACAGGTAGAGTGCAGGATTGCAGGAGGTGAGTCAGAAAGCCTCTGCGCACGCGCCAAGCATGCATTTGGTGTGCATATGCAAAGTGTGTGTATGTGCACACGTGCAAAGCGCACCCACCAAGCCATGCCCACTGGACCGGTGGTAAATACACTTTGAAACCCACCACTGGGTCATGTGATCCTCCCTTGTTGTGGCCTTCCGACAAGCAAAGTCAACGAGGAAGCCAGATTCACTGAACAGCCATGTTACTAACTAAACAACTGCAGCAATTCACTTAACAGCTGTGGCAAGAAAGGTTGTAAAATGGAATGAAACCATGGGTGGGGCTGCTGGGGGTTCGCAGGGGTTCAGGAGAGCCCCTAGCTAAGATTCTGTGCAGTTCAGAGGACCCTCAAATCCCACTCCTGGCTGGCCTTATCCACTCTGCCTCTCCCTTCCCTCCCAGGAATCCCCACGTGGCCCATTTTGGATGCAAGTAAGTGCAGGGCGCACGCAGAGGCTCCGGGAGAATGAAAAACGGTCCTCCCGGAAGTTCAGGAAGGCCAGAAATGGGCCCTTTTCCAGCTTCCAGAGAGCCTCCGGAGCCCGGGGAGGCCATTTTCACCCTCCCAGAGCCTCGAGAAAAGCCTCTAGAGCTTGGGGAGGGGAAAAACACCCCTCCCACCATGGTGCAGGAGGGTGACTAGGCCACGCCCCCCCCATGGCCGTGCCCAACCAGCAACTGGGCAGAGAACCCACTGCTAAAATTTTTGAAGCCCACCCCTGAGAGCTCACTTAACAACCCTCTCACTTGGCTCAGTTGAGGTCATAGGTCAAGGTCATAGGTCGACGACTACCTGCATGAGAGCCAGAATCAGACACTCGGCCTTGTGACATTGCTGAGCTCCAAAAACAAAACAAAACAAAACATGGTGTCTTCTCCGATTGTGGTATTTCTGAGAAATCTTTCTTTTAAAAAGCGAGAGCCGGGAGAAATCTGAGTGAATTCGCATCCCGCTAAGTCTCGAAGTCACAAAGTACAACCTGGCAGGCCGCAAGCGTTTCCCAGCAAACTCTTTGAATCCGATATCCATCTAACTTTCTATAAATATTTCAATGGTAATGCCTTTATGCCCCATTATAATGCTGCTTCGTTGTTTATCTTATCAAGCACGTATCTTCCAGAATGTTTAACCTACATCTATTAATATTACCTTGAGTTCTATCCTAATTGCCTGGATTTGACAATTATGGGCCATTGTGTGTGGATTTCTTTTCTCAATATATTTAGATCTTCAATCTAAATTAGAAGTTCACTTTCCATCTAATGCAATACTCCAATTTTCAGGTTGCACTCATGGGTCTGTGAACATGGTCATCATCACATCCCCGTGAAAACTTTGGATTTGTCAATGTTGAGTGAAACAGTGAAAGCAAAACCTCCAAGAATAGGATTGGATAGGATAGGGTAGGGTAGGATAGAAGAATAGAATGGGATGGGATGGGATATGAAAGGAGAGAAGTTTCAGGGTTCCGACTGATGCCCTAATTAAATGCGTTATGAGTTGACAAGAAGAGGAGAGGAGAAGGCAGGGCAGGACAGGACAGGAGAGGACAGGACAGGACAGGACAGACAGAACAGAACAGAACAGAACAAAATAGAAACACAGTTGGAAGCGGGCTTTTAGTGTCTCCAAGCTTTCTCAGAAGGTGGGCATATTTGAAATTTACAGTATCTCATTGCCTTGGTGAGCATGGCCAATCAGAAAACATCAATCAATCCTCTAGACCTACTCATCATTTTATTGGCTAAGAGAGGCTTTGTGTTCTGCTCAGAGGCATAAACATCAAGAGAGGTTGTGCTTGATATTGGTCTTTTGCATTGCAGCCTGTTATTTTCTAATATTAAACCCCCAAATAATAGATGAATTAGGTTATGGAGATTGGGTTCCCCTAGTTGTCACTTTGGAATCCTCAGGTATACAACCTCCCCTTTAGTAGTAGAACAGGGAGCCCTTTAAAACCTAGCTTAATACATTTTTGAGTAAGCTTTTCTCCATCACAATGTTTTAAAGTTGGATTTTCAATATAATGCATTGATTAAAAACAGGCAGGGTTAGATGACGTGAGAAAGTATGAAAAACACATAAGCTGCTCTCGGAGGTTCTGTTGATAAATGTAGAGGTTGTGCATGAGGTGCACCAAATTTGTGGATTGTCTGAACTGAATGGAAGATGATTTCATGTACATGGATTTCACGGGGTTGCTTACTACTGGCAGCCTTGGAAGCCATATTTTACTTAGAAGCTTCGAGGCTGTCACATTTCGTGCCAGAAATTTGGGAGGGGGGAATTTCATAGAGTTAGGGTAACTCAACAACATGCCTCCAGTTGGGATGATGATTGATTGGATCATGTGATGGACTGGTGGGCGCAGGGGATGGGTTTTTGAATTTCAATTGGGAAGGGAAAACCTAGAACTCTCAGATTTAGGTTTTCCCAGATGTGCCAATATGACTTCTCTAATAAATTTCTTACTTGGATGAACTTTGTTCCTGAGTGCTGAATGAGATGGGGAGTTTCATTGGAATGCTGTTCTGACCCAAACCTTGTTCCACGGAAACAAACACCAAACGGAGGTAACAGCAAAACCTTTTAATGATTCGTTACAAATTTTGTTCCTTCACGGTTAAAAGGCTGTTTCGAACTAATTGTCTCTGATAAGAATGAGCTTTGCCAAGGTTGTGCAAGGCTGCCAAGAACACTAGATAAAGTTGCCAAGAAATATTTCAAACACAAAGAGTCTCCAAACACAAACTAAGAGAGTCCGAACGTCCACAAAGCTTGAGTGAAAAAACTTATTTGCTTCCTGCAAAGAACTCCGGTTTCTCAGCTGGCTTTTATCTCTTAAGGGAGAGGCCATTACCTTGCAGCCTTACTCCCGAGTCGCCCATGTTGCTGCAGCTGCTCTCTCCTTCAAGCAGTCCTGCGCGCACGCACACTGGGCACAGGCTCCTCGGGGAACTCTTCATCACTGCTGCCAGCCTCCACAATCTCCGAAGGCAGCCTTCCACTCCCTGATGATCCTGGCCCCATCCCTGCATCACACGCAGGCCCCTCATCCGAGTCCTCGCTCTCCAAGCTCAGCTGTCTGCACCTGCTGCCGGCGAACCACAACAAACACAGACAATCACTATTACTCAATGAGTGGTGACAAAGTGGCTGTGAATTAGCTCTTACTATATTACCAGTAGTCCTTGACTTACAACAGTTCATTTAGTGACTGTCTGAAGTTACAACATCCATGAAAAGAGTGACCTATGACCGTTTTTCACACTTAGAACCATTGCGGCATTTCCATGGTCACGTGATCAAAATCCAGGTGCTTCGCCATTGTCTCGTATTTATAACAGTTGCAATGTCGCAGGGTCATGTGATCATGTTTGTCGACCTTCTGATAAAACAAAGTCAATGGGGAAGCCACATTCACTTAACAACCATGTTACTGACTTAACAACTTCAGCAATTTGCTTAACAACTGTGGCAAGAAAGGTCATGAAATGGGGTTAAAACTCATTTAACAAATGCCTGACTTAGCAACAGAAACATTGGCCTCAGCCACTTGGTTGTAAGTGGTGGACTATCTGTATTCTGCCCCAGTCAGAAAGAGTTTAGATCTTAGCCACTGAGAAAATAAATCATAGTATCATATTGCAAAAGTCTGATTAGTATGGATAAAGGAGAATGTTTGTAGCTCAGGGTTGAAATGGAGGCCTTAGTGGTCTCTGAGCTTTCTGAATAATGAAATATCTGCAAGGAAACAACCAAACTGTTCTGACTCGGCCTTCACAGAAGCAAGAAATAGACTCCTCACAAAATGCCTCTTTATTTACACTTTGGGAATTAACTGCATTCACCAACAGAAAGTCCAGGCAAGAGTCCTGCAAGAAGTTAACTGAAACAATAGTCCTTATCAGCTCATTATGATAAATGCAAGGCTGGGAGCTCCCAGCTGGGAGGCTGAAAATTAAGTCAGTTCAAACAGACATATAGACGAACCTCAGTTCTGGCAAGGCAGTCTTTGTCGCACAAAACACACAAGGAGCAAACTTTCCAGAAATGCGAACGGTTGTCTGCAATAACCAAACCTGTCATGCCCTTGTTGGAGTCTGATTCTGAGGGGGAGATTGAGCAGCTGACAGGGAGTGTGGCTCCAGTGGCTGTGGAAGAAATGGGGGAAGGGCACAGTCCGGCTGGGCATTCAGAGGAGGACCCAGGGCCACCTCCTCTTCATCCTAGGGCAGGCAGGGAGGAATGGAGAAGGGAGCAACATGGCTTATGGGAGAGAAAAGGGCCCTGATCCCTTTCATTAGTTGCAGCTGGGAGAACAGGATATAAGAAGGGTTGTTTGCACACAACACCTTGCTGGAAGCAAAGCGTGCATTATCTTTGTCAAGGCTTATCTGGGTTTTGGCATCCTCCCAACTTTGTGTGCTTCATTATCTTTTGGAAGTCTGCAATTTATTATCCTGGCTTGTCGTGTTAATTAGTTCAGTGTGGTTTGTGTTGATTTTTTTTATTTCTAATTTATTTGTACTTTGGGTTCGGACTGCATTTCTTTCTTTTGTAAACTGTTTTTGGAAGAGTTTGATCTCCAGTCGAGGATAACTGGACATTGGGGGCCAAGTTGGAAGTATTAGTGGAATGTGGATCTTTGGTTATTGGGTTTCTCCGCTAAGATTGGAAGTATCTGGCAACGTTTGATGAAGTCTCATTCATCACTTCAGGCTTCTGTCTTCAGCTCTGTGCTTCTCAGAGTGAAGAAGCACAGAGCTGAAGACAGAAGCCTGAAGATGATGAATGAGACTTCATCGAAACGTTGCCTAGATACTTCCAATCTTACGCGGAGAAACCCAATAACCAAAGATCCACATACAAATACCCGCGAGAACCTCAGAAAACAAATATTAAAGGGAATTTATCTACTTTTGTGACTTTGTTCTTTTTGAGCCCTGCCCCAGGTCATCACACAAACCACTCCCCTTTCGTCCTATTTATTCCCCAGGTAGGGAGGGGCCATTCAGCATCCACATTTGCTTTGCTTCCTGAGTCAGCTCATTGCCCTCCATTGTTCCCCTCTCCTATCTGCTCTGCACATACATGCATCTGGAATAGGCCCCAGCTGTTCCTCCTCCTCGCTCATCTCTGACTCCAAAGGCAGTTGCCTCTCTGGCAGGGAAATGCTGGATGGCCCTGACTCTATCTCTGTGTCCGATGCTGAGCATCCATCAGAGCCTTCCCCAAGGCTCCAGAACTGGCCCAGGTTCTTCCCCAACCTCCTCATTATCCAGGTCTGCCGCCTGCTCTGCTGGCAGCTGGTGGGCCACAACACAAGTTCAGGGAGCACCGAGGACCCCTCAGTCTACTGAGTACAAGAATTCAGATGAGAGCACCAGCTTCTGCTTAAACCGCTCCTGTAAAGAAGACCCATCATCTCTGGAGATAATTGATTGTTCTATCAAGCTAGTTTTACCGCTAGGAACTCCTATTCTTTTTGATTTTATTAATGAAATACTAATCTTTGCAATGATAGTTGTTCAAAAGTATTTTCTTACAGGATTATTCTTCCCTCCATCCTTTCCTTTTTTCCTTTCTCTCACTGTAATTAACTCGGGACATTATTTTAATATTTCTTATTAAATTGGCTGATGTGCAAGTGGATAAATTATTGATAATATAGCTCATGCAAGGTTACAGAATAACACTAACAAACTAGAGGGAGAGAGCATTAAAACTGTAATTGGTTTCATGACTTGATTTTCAAAACAATTTAGGGTGACTTCGGGATTGTGGAATTTGTTATCTCTGTTTGGTAGTGTTATTTTAAATCTCCCATTAAATGTCTCTCGGCTTATTTTTTAATAAGCTTTGACAATGTACATAGTTTTTTTTCATTTAGCTCTCCCTCATCTAACGATGCTGTGAAGCAGGGTGATTTAATAGGAATTAGCCAGAGGTAATCCAGTTTGTTTCTGGCTGATGTGAGGATTTCAATCTGAATCTCCACATATCTAACATTTGATAAGAAGAATAGAAATACAGTTAAAAAGAAAGATTCTCATTTAGGTTTTGGGTTCCTGTTGACAATTAGCCTGAAGATTGGCTGATGTTTGGAAAGGGCTGTTTAATCTGATGAGTTTCACTCTTTTTGTGACATATAACTAGGACTTATGTAAAAGTTTATAGGCCATTCATCTAACTTCAAACAAACAACAACTCTGGGCAGTCTCTCTTATTTCTTTTCTTTCCTCCCTCACTTTTTCCTTTTTTTCTTATCCCAATCTAATTTTTGTCCCTTTCTTTTTCTTTCCTGATGCTGTTGCTCCTGTTTGTTTATCCCCATTTCCGTCATTTTTCCCCTTCTCCTTTTGTAATAGTATGTGGGAAAATCCTTGGGAGTGAAGAGAGGGTGCTTACGGAATAGTCAGATACAAACTAGAGGGAGAGAGCATTAAAACTGTAATTGGTTTCATGACTTGATTTTCAAAACAATTTAGGGTGACTGGCCTTCTAGATAGTGGGCAGAACAAGAGGTGCTCCCCCCTAATTTCTCAAACTCTAAAAAAGACAGTGGTCGAACTGTATTTTCAAACCTGTAAGATTAATATCAGCCTTACCTGGTGGACCAAAGTAAAAAACATGATGAGATAAGTTATTTCTAATTTATTGTAAAACTACATTGACAGAACATCGCATACCTGAAAAGGCATATCTTTTAAAAGGGGGATATAAGCTATATAAGGTAATATTTATAACTACAGAAGTATAGAAATACTTCAAATGAATACAGAGAGCTCATGGACGTAGCCCTAAATAAGATTTGAATGTTCAAATAGGTTTTATGTAAGTTCCTCTTCAAATGTCTCTTAGGGTAGTTAACAATGTTTATATTAAGAGAGTTGTTGTTACACTCACCCACCCAAAGACACAGAAACAGACACAAACACAAACACAGCCCCAGGCATAGACACAGATAGGCAGAATTCAAATTCAAGGGCCCAATTTCACAAGCAGAATAGTGATGTAATTAAGTTGTGCAAACACAGCAAAGAGTCTTACAACACCTTGAAGACTGACATGCTTATACCAATCTATTTTCAAGGGTTATAATCCACTTAGTTAGCTCGCACTTCGTGGCAGCTTCTACTACAATACATTTATTCATTTTTAAGGTACCCTTTGCCACGGAGAAACTTGCTTGATCCTATATTGTCTCAGCTTCCAGAACTATTTTAATGCTCCATTTGCTGCCCTAAATAAGACCCTTCAGAGAAGACCAGCTGTCCCATCGGGGAGAGGATGCCCATTACAATCACATGAACCAAAGGCAATGTTCTATCAATGTAGTTTTACAATAAATTAGAAATAACTTATCTGGTCATGTTTTTTACTTTGGACCACCAGGTAAGGCTGATATTAATCTTACAGGTTTGAAAATACAGTTCGACCACTGTCTTTTTTAGAGTTTGAGAAACTAGAGGGTAGCACCTCTTGTTCATGGCAAATCAATGGGTGATCTTCTTTAGTGCTAAGCCTTTGCAATGAGTTTTGAAAGAAAACCAAAGAGGTTTAGCAAGCATTTTTTCTCCTCCTCCTCCTCCTCCCTCCTCCTCCTCTCCTCCTCCTCCTCCTCCTCCTCCTCCTCCTCCTCCTCCTCCTCCTCCTCCTCCTCCTCCTCCTCCCTCCTCCTCCTCCTCCTCCTCTTCTTCTTCTTCTTCTTCTTCTTCTTCTTCTTCTTCTTCTTCTTCTTCTTCTTCTTCTTCTTCTTCTTCTTCTTCTTCTTCTTCTTCTTCTTCTTCTTCTTCTTCTTCTTCTTCTGTGGGAGTTTCATCAGGAAGCTTTCAAGAAGAGACTGGATTGCCATTTTGTCAGAAATGGTATAGGGTCTCCTGCTTGAGCCAGAGATTGGACAAAATGACCTACAAGGTCCCTTCAAACTCTGTTATCTTCTTCTTCTTCTTCTTCTTCTTCTTCTTCTTCTTCTTCTTCTTCTTCTTCTTCTTCTTCTTCTTCTTCTTCTTCTTCTTCTTCTTCTTCTTCTTCTTCTTCTTCTCCTTCTCCTTCTCCTTCTCCTTCTCCTTCTCCTTCTCCTTCTCCTTCTCCTTCTCCTTCTCCTTCTCCTTCTCCTTCTCCTTCTTCTTCTTCTGGCAGGCTTCCTTGTCCTGATAAATTTTAGGGAGCTGAAAAGTATAATGATCATGAAGTCTCAACTACTTCAAGACTAAAAAAGAAGTGCATTTGCTAAAAGCATGCCGTTCTTCATTCTTCTTCCCAGTCCCCACCCCCCCTGCTCTCCAGCATCATTTCAATGGTGATGGTGATATTGTATTCCTTGGTGGGCTGTTTAAAGTCAAGAGGAGCAATATTTAACCACATGCTAGGGCAGTGGTGTTTGAAATCCCTGCTTCACGTTACTGGTAGGTTGATGTGCCTTCAGGGGATGCTTGCCTGTTTGTAGTTTATTTTCTTTTGTTTAAGGTTTCAGCTAGCCCATTGACTAATAACCGTACAGCAGTAAACTCTTGTCCCTGCTAAATTCAGAGGTAATGTCTCAAAAGGATGTTTCCCCTGTGTGACATAAAACCGGGTGTGTGTGTGTGTGTGTGTGTAAAAATGAGACCAACCCTTTTTGAATAAGGCTCATCCTTTGTTTAAGGTGAAAAAAAAATGAATACACAAAGGTGGAAGTGAGATAGAGCTAATTGATAATCAAATCCAAGACATAGAAGCCAAACCAAAGTTGTATCAGTACCCTGTTTCTCCAACAATACGGCTTCCCCCAATAGGAAGTCCCAGCATGTTTTATAGGCATAAAATGAAATTAAGCCCCCCCCCAAATTAAGGCCTATATTAAAACATGCAAAATGGGGAGGAATGGTGGGGGGGGCTTGCCGTTAGGAAGTACTTTTGTTGCACACCCGGATATGGTGCTGCCTGCGTTGACCCCGATACTAAGTGCCTCACCAACGCCGAGGTCAACATCCAAGCTGTCGCCGCCCGCCCGCCCAAAGATGCAAGGGGGGGGGAATTAAGTCACCCCCGAAAAGACAGCCTAGCCATTTTTTCGGGGCTCAAAAAAAAAAAAAAAAAGACCCGGCCTTATTATATGAGAAACACGGTAGTTCTTGTCTTTACATCTTAGAGCCTGATCATCTTAATTATGCATTAATTTAGAAATATCCATCTTATGAGTTTGATCTTTATCATACAAACTAAGTTTAACATCACTGAAGGATACCGTCCTCGGTGTTGGGAGGGAAGCAAAAATGTCATTGCAAGGCTACAGATTAAATCTGTGTCGATAATAATCTATATCATTTACATCTACATAAACATAAATCTGTGTTAGATACCTCTGGTTTGGTTATCCATTTTTAACATATGCATTTTTATTCAAATTTATAGAGGCTGTTTTGTGGTGTCGCAGTGGTTAGAATGCAGTCTTGCAGGCTAATTCTGCCAACTTCCAGCAGTTCAATTTTCAATTGGCTCAAGGTTGACTCAGCCTTCCATCCTTCCAATGTTGGTAAAATGAGGACCCAGATTGTTGATCTTTTATCATCTCTGTTGCTCTTCTCTGAACCTCTTCAAGGTCTCAACATCTTTTTTGTAATATGGTGACCAAAATTGGTTACAGTATTCCAGGTGAGGTCTTAATAGGGTTAGGTGTAGTATATAATTGCTTTTTAATCATCTGAAACTGAAAAAAAGATTTTATAGAAGAAACTGCTATTGTGAACTGTTCCAGAAACTGTGTTTGTGCATTATGCACAAATCAGGGTGCCCAAAACCTGATAATGGTATTCTTGGGGAAAAAACAATAACAACAACCCGCATGCTAAATTTTCCAACCTAGGTGTGAAAAAAATGATTCAAATTTAAATACCTTCAGCATGAAACAATCTATTTCGAGCTTGAAACAGTTCTTCTGACCTCACCAGAAATGCGACAACAAATTCAGTGTGCCCTTTGGTGTGATTGGGTCACCATCTGAACGTTTGGGGGAAATTAAGTTTGAACTGTCTAGTGTTCAGTTTTGTGGATTTGAAGTTGTGACAGCCTTGCTAAACATTCTTCAGTCTGACCCATCTCAATCAGTCCTTGTGTTTCTTTCAATTTTTTAATGGATTGAGCATCAACTTGTCTCTTACCATGACGAATATACACAGAGAGGCTTTTTAACTGTGAATATATAGTTTAAAAAAAATACTAAGAATGATTGACAACAAGAAAAAATAGCACTAGGAATCAGAGAGATATTTTAATTATCTTAAAGAAATTACAACAGACCAACTGGCCTTCTAGATATTGACTGTTTTAACCGGAGCTTGCAGACTTCTCCTGCTTCTGATTATCCCTGGACAAATTCCATCTTTGCTGTAGGTGGTAGATTATGGTAAATGGCAGGAATCCTGCTTTTATCTTCTTGCCTGCCTTCTATTGCATTGATGTCTGAGTGTTTTGTCTCCATTATCTGTTAAGTGAACTTTAAGCTGCATGAGAGAGAGGGAGGGAAAACGAAGTCAAGCTGCATGGCAAGAACAGAACAATGGAAGTAGAATATAGTATTCTTTGTATATATTTGTAAATATGCACAAAAGATAGAAATGAATGAGATGGATGTTACAAAACTGTTAATGTTATGATATTTATTTTTGTTTTACTTTTAAAATATACAAAAGACTAATAAAATTTATTTAAAAAAGAATACAGTATTCTTTGGGAGTCCACTCTGAATAAGAAAATAAAAGGGAAATACTATATCCTTTCCCCTCTATGTTGTGTTGACAAGGACAGGTGAGAAAACTCTAATGAACAAAGGCTTCCGCTGTTTTTCAGTGTGTAGTGATTGATATCATGAAAAGAGATTAATTCCACAAATTTAGACTTAATAGAATTTAATTTACATACTGATATTGTTGCAATGTTAATTATTAGTTCTGTGTTAGAATCTTAATAGGTTGTTGTCCCAAAGGTGCTTTTCAAAGGGCAACTGGACTTAATTTTGTTTTGTTTTTGTTTTTTGGTGGAAAACATGTTTCTCAAAACCAGCCCTGAGGTAGCTTTTTGGATGAGAAGTAAAATGTCACCAAAAAAACAAAAAAATTAGAAAGTCCAGTTGCCTTTGGGACAATCATGATCAGGGTGACTGAGAATCTCCATAGACACTTCATAGGCAATTATAGTTTTCTGAAAAAGCTCTTGAACAGTTAACGGTCCAGTTCATATACAGGTTTTTACATGTCAAGTTGATGGCTGGCAAAGGTCTTTTTTTGACCTGAATTCCATGAGAACTTAGGAACCAAAGGACAGCCTATTTTAGAGTAAACCTCTTAGGACTTTCAGGCAGTGGTGGTATTCGATTTTTTTTTTTTTTACTAACAGTTCTGTGGACGTGCCTTGGTAGCCATGGTGTGGCTTGGTGGGCGTGGCTTGGTGGGCGTGGTAGGGGAAGGATACTGCAAAATCTCCTTTTCCACCCCACTCCAGGGGAAGGATATTGTAAAATCCCAATTCCCTTCCCACCCCACTAACCTGCTTTCCAGCTCTGTTCTCCTGTGCAGGGCAACCAAAGAAGACCCAGCCAATCAGCTGGGACTTGGGAGGCAGAGAATAGATGGGGGCGGGGCCAGTCAGAGGTGGCATTTGCTGGTTCTCCGAACTACCCAAAATTTCCACTACCGGTTCTCCAGAACCAGTCAGAACTGGCTGAATACCACCTCTGCTTTCAGGTCGATAGAAGGAGGCTTCGTCTGTGGCTTCACTAATGGAGATTTTCCTGGTACACAAGAAAGGGGTTTTCTTTTCCACTGCCATGAAACCCACTGTTGATATACCTCGACCTCTTCTGATATTAGAGAAGGAAGCAAAACTTAGCTCATCATTTAGGTGTTCTTAACGGAAAGGAGTCAACACTGATTTAAAGCACTGATCAGTTTTAACTTTTACAATTATTATTTGATTTTGTGCATTTCTATCTGTCATGGCTGTGAGTTCTCAAAGGGAAGTATGGCTATATGTGGTCATTGTCACCCATTTAGCACTGTCCCGGGAACACATGTAGCTTAAGGAATGCTATGGATGCAGGTGATCACCTGGAAAGCTGAATTGGAAATCCATCTGTGAGACCGCTGTGATACCCCTATAGAAAGTGTTTCCTGGTGAGACGAGTCTACCAGGGCAACCTGGTCTACCCGAATATGGGATGGAGCATAGTGCTTCAGCCCCAATGTTGGAGCCTTTGCAGGCAGTTAAAAGACTTAATCTGTCCCCTGGTATCGCTGACAAAGCAAGGGCAGTCTGTGGCTTAGAGGTTAATAAAGATAAAGGTAAAGGTTCCCCTTGCACATACGTGCTAGTCATTTCCGGCTCTACGAGGCAGTGCTCATCTCCGTTTCTAAGCCGAAGAGCCAGCACTGCCCGAAGACGTTTCCATGGTCATGTGGCCGGCATGACTAAACGCCGAAGGAGCATGGAATGCTGTTACCTTCCCACCAAAGTGGTCCCTATTTTTCAACGTGCATTTTTACATGCTTTTGAACTGCTAGGTTGGCAGAAGCTGGGACACATAATGGGACCTCACTCCATTACGCGATGCTAGGGATTCGAACCGCCAAACTGTCAACCTTTCTGATTGACAAACTCAGCATCTTACCCACTGAGCCACCACATCCCTTAGAGGTTAATACATCTACCTAATATGTAAGTAGCCCAGGTTCCAATCCCAGAAGGATATGGGTAGCTGATGAAAGCTAAATAGCATGAAATTGTTCTATACTAGTCTCCCTTTATTTCTTTATCAGTAAATATAAATTCTACCCCTATAGAAGTTTTATTTATAATTACATAGACTCTGTATATATATCTTTACTTCTCTTCTGTCTTCTTCTCATCATATGCTAAATAATAATACATTATTATTTACTGTTGACTGACGCTGCGCAGAATAGTGGGACAACCTCAAGAGAAGTAATTGTGCTCAAGAATTGCTAACGTAAAGCAGTGATGTATTGAATTAGAACTGAGGCATGCTTCTTGTTAGAATGATAGAGCTGGAAGGGACCTTGGAGGTCTTCTAGTCCAACCCCTGCTCAAGACAGGAGACCTTTCTTGACTCATCCATGTCACTTTAGCCTTGGATAAGCATTCAACTGGCAACTTTTATATAGTCCACAAGGCAGAGGCTTCCTAGTTTTCTTGAAAGCAGCTCTGATGGAAATTGATTAAAAGCATGCTAACACATTTATGTCATATGGTCCTTTGTTCTGAATGAATTGCCTTTAAGCAGTAAGCTAATATACATTAATACTATAGTATTTGTTCAGTGATAGATGATCAACCAGAGAAGTAAAACTTCAGTCAGTTTCCCCATGCTTTTCCCATTTATTATCAATTAAAAATGGAAAATTTATATTTTCAATACATTTAAATTTTGCCATTTTATTTAAATTTGTTAGTACTTTATTTCTACTATAACTCACTAGGCTTAGCTCCAATTTCAGAGCACAATATTTCTAACTAAAATTTTGGAGTCCTTAATGAGTCACACAATAACTGTCGATACTAAATAATACCAAACTGCATTGTTTTACATTAATGCATAATAACGCGGAAATGAGAAGCATTTTGAAAGCTTCCAATTTTTAATTTCCACACAAACATCTGTGAAATCCCTCCACTCCTAAAGGCAAATCAGGAAAAAAATGTTATTTATTAACTGATTGGCTTGATAAAATATTGCTTCTGATTGTTAACTTGAAATACAGGTTTGCTTAAAAGTGTAATGCGGATTTTATTATTGAATGTGTCGGACATCACATGATGAATGGTGTGCTACTCTAAAAGGATTCAAGTTAAAGTTATAGATGTGGTTGCCATCTTGTCTTTGTTCTGCTGAAAGCCACATGAAATTTTGGCAATCTACATTTCGTAAATAACCAGATGCTGATAAATACAGATTGCCAAAATTGGATCATGATTTTGAGTGTGGTTTAATCAAAAACAGTAAATCAAAACTGATGATTTCAACAAGACATAATTGTCATGCTTTCGCAGGAAAAGCAAACAACTATGGTATTTCCCCATCCATTGGCTTACACCCACATAATGTATAATTAAGATAATGTGGTACACAGTTAAAACAGAAGCATACTTGCACTTTACAAGGAGGTTTAAAATTCACAACAGCAAGTTTTGAGATCAATCCTCACTCAGTATGCTGCCTACACACCAGGTGTCTTTTAAAAAAACAACAACAACTTGTGAGACGCTGCTAGGTTTTCTAATATTTGTTGCTGATACGTGAATTTTGCTTTTTGTTTTTAAGAAAAGAAACTTTCCAAATCATAGGAAGAATTTTGCAGGCGTTGAGTTACTAAATTCAGTTGCATCAAGAAAGTTCTCTTTACATGAGCAACAATTGAAAAGCCAGCATTTATTTTAAATTTAGCAAATTCTTTAAAAAAACAAACAAATTTAAAATTATGATACTGATATTTGATGTGAACATGGAGACCCCTAAAAAGTGGATAATTAAAAAAAATATTTCTACTATTATTTCCCCCCCCCCCATGGATACTCACAAATATATCAAATAAAAGTAGATATATGTTTGGTAGGTTATGCTCAGGAAGAACTGGCACTTGTGGTAAGTGAGAATGGCAGGATCCAATCTGGAAGGAACCCAACCTTTGGGACCAGAGGTTTAATCTTCCAAGCTTTCGTACTTATCTTAGAGCCTATCCTTGGCAGTGGTGGGATTCAATTTTTTTTACTACCAGTTCTGTGGGCATGGCTTGGTGGGCGTGGCAGGGGAAGGATACTGTAAAATTTCCAGTCAGAGGTGTGATTTGCCGGTTCTCCAAACTACTCAAAATTTCCACTACCAGTTCTTCAGAACTGGTCAGAAACTGCTGAATACCACCTCTGATCCTTGGGTAACTTCTATCTTACCAGAGTGTGTGTTTTGGGCTGTTCTGTGCATCATATTTATGTGATCCCTGGTTGTGTGTGGCATTTTAGTTATTGATTGGGTTGTTAATGGCCATTTATTAAGTTGTTGGCTGTAGTTTCCTTGTGCTGCCAAGTCCTCGGTTCCTAGATACCTGATAAGATGGGGTAAATGCATGAGGATGGACTTCAGAACAAGTCCAAAAGCTCAGTCCCGGTGACTAACCCAGCTTGGATCCTGCAACATTATCTTGGACACGTATATTTGCCTTCATTCATAAGTGAAAATCATTTAAATAAAGCTCATGAAAAGCAAATGTGGAGATATAAGTTGGCGCAGTGGTTAGAATGCAGTACTGCAGGATACTTCTGCTGACTGCCAGCTGACTGCAATTTGGCAGCTTGAATCTCACCAGGATCAAGGTTGACTCAGCCTTCCATCCTTCTGAGGAGGGTAAAATGAGAATCCAGATTGTAGGCTGACTCTGGTATATAAATAAGTGGTATTGCTAAATGTTATTGCAATGCATGAAGTCATTCTGTAGGGATACTGAGAAAAATTAGAATAATTTTTATATCTGCAACATTTCTCTGTATCATACTTCCTCAGAGTTGTGGGACTTGCAACCCTCCAGATTTGATACCAAGACAGAATAGCCAGAATTGAGGGATGCTGAGATTAGCAACAACTGGAGAGTTAAGAGCTGTGGTGGCAACGTGGTTAGAATGCAGTATTGCAGGCTAACTCACTGCCCACAGTTTGATTCTAAACAGCTCACAGTTGATTTAGTCTTCCATCCTTCCAGGGTTGGTAAAATAAGAACCCAGTTTGTTGAGGGCAGTAGGCTGACTCTGTAAACTAAGGGTCTTCAGACTTGGCAAGTTTACGACTTGTGAACTTCAACTCCCAGAATTTCTGAGCTAACATGACTGGAAGAGGAATTCTTGGAGTTGAAGTCCACAAGTCTTGAAGCTGTCAAGTCTGAAGACCACTGCTGTAATCTGCTTATAGAGAGGGCTTTACAGCACTACAAAGTGGTATATAAGTGCCATTGCTACTGCTACAGGCGTCTTTCTCCACAATTCTGCACAATCTCTTTAAAGATGCCGGAGAAAAACTGTAATTTGATCAAGTTTGCATTTATTTCCCAATATTCTTTACACAAAAGATTGTATATATCGTGGGTTGGTAAAAAAAAAACAAAAAAAAACGCCCTTTTTAAAGCTTTTTTTTTTTTTTGCTGTTAACTTTTAAATCAAGATTGGACCATTTAGGAAAAGGCAGAGTAATCTGGTCCCTTAATCTGCAGCTCTCAGCTTTGCAAACTGCAGTTCCAGCACTAGCTGTAAAACTCTTGATAAGGAAGGGTTGGGGGGGAGCAAGGTGCAAGTCCCTCTCTGATAACCTCCTGACTCTGACATTATAGGTCTTTCTCCTGGAATTGAGTTCTACATCTTCCTTGATTGGTTATTGTCACAGATGAGTAATGGAGGCACCCTCTCATTCCCCCATGGCACTGTGAGCCTGTCCATCAGAGAGGCACAGCTGTGAGCCAGAGGGGCAGGCCAGATAAAAAAGGAAGCTGTTAAACTTACAAGAACCACCACCGAGCGGACGGAATACCTGCAGCCTTCATTGGATAACTACTGAATAATTATAACTAGATGGGTACAAGGGCTGATTTGAAATTCCATTAATCAAACTGCTCCCTAGCTCTTCACTACGGTGTTTAGATTTTTTATTAAAAAAAGTAAATATGGGTGAAAAGAGCAAAGAAGTTTGTGGGAGAAATGGGACACCAGGGTAATATTTGGATTAAGGTACTTCGAAGGTATCTCCAATCCTTTTGAAAGGTAAGCAGAAAACGCCATAAACATATTGAACATGGCAAAAAAAAAAAGGAAGGTAGGAAGGAACAGGAGGTAAACACAGCATCCTTCCAGTTTATCATTTGAAGTTGTAACCTTTTGCAAACCATGTGTGTGAGAGAGAGGAGGGTGGAGGGAGAGGGAAAGAGGAGGGAGAGGGAGAGAGATGGGGGGGGAGAGGAAGAGGGAGAGAGGGAGAGGGAGAGAGGGAGAGGGAGAGAGACACAGAGTGAGGGAGACAGAGACAGAGACAGAGACAGAGACAGAGAGAGAGAGAGAGAGAGAGAGACAGAGGATGGCTCCTGAAGACTGCCTGGTCTAGTCCCTACAGTTTTCTTGGAAACATTTCAGAAGTGGTTTGCCATTACCTCTTTTCTAGGACTAAGAGAGAGGGACTGGCTCAAGTTGGCTTTGTGCTAAAGATGGTACTAGAACTCACCGTGTTCTGCAGCTGCCAAAAGAGCTAATGCAGTTCTAGGTTGCATCAACAGAAGGATAGCATCAAGATCATGGGAAGGCATAGTAATGCTCCATATTCCACTAATGAGTCCATATTTGCAATGCTGCATCGAGTTATGGTCACCAGAAGACAAAAAGAGAGAGACTTACATCCTAGAAAGAGTACAGAGAAGCGCAACAAAGATATAAACAGGTCTGAATGCTGAATCATACATAGTGAACGGATAAGAGAACTAGGTATGTTTAACCCAACAACGAGAAGGCTTAGGGGAGATATGATAGTAGTCTTCCAATACTTGAAGAGCTATCACGGGGAAGAGGGCATTGATTTATTATCTAAAACACCAGGGGGAAGAACAAGAGGTAACAAGGTTTGTTAAAGAGAGATCTAACCTAGAACTAAAGAGAAATGTCCCGACAGGGGAGAACAATTCATCATTGGAATAGCTTCCCCCCTGGAGTTGTGGGTGCTCTGTCACTGGAGGTTTTCAGGAGCAGACTAGACAACAGTTTGTCTGGGATGATTCAAGATCACAAACCTTTTAGCACAGGGGTGGAATAAAAGACCTCTAAGTCTCTTGACACATGATAGCAGTATTTCAGTATTTGAGAGGCTGCCACAAAGAAGAGGGGGTCAAGTTGTTCTCCAAAGCACCAGAGGGCAGGATAAGAAACCATGGATGGCACCTAATCAAGGAGAGAAGCAACCTGGAGAAGCAACCTAACAGTGAGGAAAATTAACCAATGGAACAGCTTGCCTTCAGAAATTGTGGGCACTCCATCACTGGAGGTTTTTAAGAAGAGACTGGACAGTCACTTGTATGAGATTGTATAGTGTCTCCTGCTTGAGCAGGGGGGTGGACTAGAAGACCTCCAAGGTTCTATTCTATTCTATTCTATTCTATTCTATTCTATTCTATTCCATTCCATTCCATTCCATTCCATTCTTTCTCATTCTATTCTATTCTATTCTATTCTATTCTATTCTATTCTATTCTATTCTATTCTATTCTATTCCATTCCATTCCATTCCATTCCATTCCATTCATTCTATTCTATTCTATTCTATTCATTCTATTCTATTCTATTCTATTCTATTCTATTCCATTCCATTCCATTCCACTCCATTCTATTCTATTCCACTCTATTCCATTCCATTCTATTCCATTCCATTCCATTCTCATTCTATTCTATTCTATTCTATTCTATTCTATTCTATTCTATTCTATTCTATTCTATTCTATTCTATTCTATTCTTCCAGCTATACCATTCTATGATTTTAACCGGCCAAGGCAGAGTTTTCAACAATTGTTTGGCTGTTTCTAAGTAACACTAACTCCTTCAGATATCTTTTCAACAGTAACAATCTCGAACTAAGAGCTATCATCAGGTAACACTGTAGGATTATCAGCAGTGGTGGGATTCAAAATATTTTACTACTGGTTCTGTGGGCATGGCTTGGTGGCCATGGCATGCCTTGGTGGGCGTGGCTTGGTGGGCATGGCAAGGGAAGGATACTGTAAAATCCCCATTCCTTCCCCACTCCTGGAGGAAGGTTACTGCAAAATCCCCATTCCCTCCCAATCCCACTAACCTGTTTTCCAGCTCCATTCTCTTGTGCGGGGCAACAAAAGAAGACCCAGCCGATCAGCTGGGATTCAGGAGGCAGAGAATAGACGGAGGTGGAGCCAGTCAGAGGTGGTATTTGCCAGTTCTCCGAACTACTCAAAAGGTTCGCTACCGGTTCTCCAGAACTGGTTCAGAACCTGTTGAATACCACCTCTGATTATCAGCCTTCCTCCTACAGAACCCCTTGACACACACTAGTAGGGTAGTTGTAACAGCATCATTAACCACTGTCACAAATATGTGAATCGTTGCAGATAGTGGGGCAGAAGAGCAATGTTATAGTTAACCCCTTGAATCATTGAAGGAAAGAATTGCGTTTATGTGCACATAATATATGGAGTTGTTTTCCAATCACTACTCAACAGCCCATTTTGCAATAAGGACTGTTGGCATCCCATGAGAAGGCTGGCTGAAAATTAAATTGAGGTCCCGGTTGTACAAATTGCTGCTTTATCGTTGCTAATAGAGCTCCTAAATAGACAAAGGAAACCACGCGGAATTGTGTGCATAGTTAATGATATCACTGCTTCCCCAGTGCATCCCATGCTGGGTTGTGAAGCCATCAATGACCTTGCAATCTCCTGCTGATGGTTTCATAGGGGTTACTTATCTATTCCACTACAAGAAAAGAGGGAATGAGTACACTGCTTCAGAAAGAAGAGCAGTACTACTGGGAGATATGTTTGATATGTATTTTATTTGGTGTAAATGTTGGCAAAGGATGGGGGCAGTTTAATCATAGCTTATTCACATTTGAAGAGCTTTGGGACAACTATCCAATGATGCCAGAAATACTTCTGTGAGCTTCAATGACATTATTTGTCAGGACTTTCGGGAGTCACATTTTTACGACCCTGTCATCTCTTAATTCAGGGTAGAGTCAGGGCGACTGGATGGAACTGAGAGTTTACTGGCCAGATGCCCTTCCTGATGCCTAGGTGGAGTTCACAGCAGATATTTCCTCTTTGTGCCCTAGAAGAAACATCTAGGATGAACTCTCAACTTTCTGAGTGGGACGCAACTGTCTTCACCTCCAGGCCACTACACTACTCACTTTTAGGAGCCAAGTAAACTTCTTCTTCTTCTTCTTCTTCTTCTTCTTCTTCTTCTTCTTCTTCTTCTTCTTCTTCTTCTTCTTCTTCTTCTTCTTCTTCTTCTTCTTCTTCTTCTTCTTCTTCTACTTCTTCTTCTTCTTCTTCTTCTTCTTCTTCTTCTTCTTCTTCTTCTTCTTCTTCTTCTTCTTCTTCTTTAAATACTTTATTTAGTACAAAAGATTAAAATATACAAAAATACACAAAAATAAAAAAGTAATAATCATACAAATAAACTTCAACACAAATCATATTTCTCACTAATACATTTGATAGTGATTTGAGTAACTCATAACAGATATTAAATGGCAAATATTCCTTATCCCTTGTAAACTAAATACTATCTATATTATATCTTATCTAATAGTCTATTGTTATTATTGGATTATAACTGTGTTATTTTGTAAATAAATCCTTTATATACAGCTTATTCAATAAGAAAGAGGAGTCAAACTATTGTTTTACAAATTCCTGTCATTAGACATATATGTTATAATATGTTTCCTAGGTTCATTTATTTTGTACATTCTTTTTCTTATAGTCTATCCAGTTGTACCATTTATCCCAAATTGAATAATATTCAGAATCATCTTTCCCTTTTAGTTTTAGTGTGAGCCTCTCCATTTCGGCACATTCATAAATTTTCTGAATAACGTGTATAGGTGGTAAGTTGGGCATTTTTCAATATTGTGCCAATGAGATTCGTGCCGCTTTTAATATGTGAATAATCAAGTACTTTACTTTAAGAAAGTGCAGCTAACTCCCCCAAAAGGAAAAATGTTCCACTGCTGTCCCTATTAGTGAAGCCATTTTGTGTCTGCTCTGCAGACTGTGGCAACTCCTAATAACCTGAAATTAATCTATCAAAATTGCCAAGTTTTGCTGAGACAGGGATGTTGCTGGTATATAGTAATTCTTGCATGATTTTTTTTCCTCTGCCCCTTAGGAAGATTTTGACCCTTATTTTATATACTTCTATGGGAAGAAATAAATAGCTGGGAAAAAGACACGGAAAACATGGAGGCTGATTGGAAAGATGGTTTAATGATGAAGCAGGACCACATGAGTTCTGAGCAGCTGACAAAATGGAGTTGAGAGTGGAAGGTTTTTATACTTTCTTTGAGCGTTGCACTTGAGCTTCCTGTTCCTGTGCAGGAACATCTATTCTATTGGCTGTTGTCAGACTCTTATGGGGCCAGGTAGGGTCATAGTTGGTTCTAAAGTACAAATCCTGGGTGCTTGTCTGAGCTAGGTTTGGTTGAAGTTTGGCCTGCTCTGAGGGTGATGCAATTCTATTGTGTTTTAATGGCTTTGTCCTGTGTAGGACCTTGAGTGAGGGTTAATCCTATCATTCTGCCTTTGTTTCAAAATATCCTGTCTTGAATGGATTACCAAATCTGCATTTCTAAAAGATGGCCTCTCCAGTTTAGTTGGCCCAATCTTTCTTAATGGGCACAAAATATCTGCTGGGGGTTATTAAGAATGAGTCTGCTTCCTGTCTCCCCCGACCCCCCAAAAAACATGTTTCTCCATTTCTCATTTAGGGAAATACAATATTCTGCCTTTTTAATATTTCCTAAATATTTCATTCTTCAGAGGGGGAGGTTTGCTGACTTTCTACACTTCTAAACTGAACATACATCTCAGACTCTTTCTCAGTCACAGCTACAGAAGCTGTGTAGCTTTTTACCCTGGTTGCTGCCCCAAATGTATGGTCTTGTTTGAAGAGAATATTTGTGTCAAGCGATCTCAGATTCTTGCATTCCCTCAAGTGTATCCCCATCTGCTTCGGGGAGCTCTCATTGCAATATGCAGTGACTGCAGGATAAGCACACCATTTCCCTGTCAATACTTTCCTATTAGCCTCCTGCATCCATACATCATTGTCTTGCTGGCCTGCAGTTTGCTTATCTTCGTCTCGGAGGCTGCCTTTGATTTATCTAACGTCCAGGTTAATGAGGCATGGAGCCCTGGGTGGCTCCAAGGATGATGCACTCTTGTATAAAAATGCTTAAGGAAGAGATCAAGTGATAATCCATTCTGGACTAAAAGGCCTGGCTCTTCAACAAATGTTGCATTTCTTAATCGCTAAACTCAGTCTGCCTGCAAATCACGAGCATTTGGGGCAAAGCAATAACAGTGACCCTTTCAAAACTAAGGGGCAAAAGAGAGCTGGTGTGTGTGTGTGTGTGTGTGTGTGTGTGTGTGTGAGTGTGTTTGTGTGTATTTGCATGTGCGTGTCTAAAATTAGATTTCAGTTCCAGTTTTCAAGAGGAAGGAAACCTCATATTTTAACCTCTCATTATTTAGTGTATGGCATATCATACACGGACTATGAGTGGTACAGTAGCCTAGATGTGGTGGCAACCTTTTTACCCTCTCAAAAAGTTAATCTCTTAAGAATAGTTATCATCATAATGTGATCACACTTTATGCAAAAATAAGTTAGTTTTAATATTTAATTTACAGTAATCGTTTTTTATTCCCTCCCTGGGATCTTAGTTTTCTTTAAAAAAAAAAATAAAAACCTTCCACAAAAATAAAAGAGAAGCTTGACCATGGCAAGGATAAATCACATTAGCAATTTCAATAATGGGTAATTACAAAGAGTATATATTGCAAATGCACCAAACAGTTAGAGCTGATTTAATTAACATAAATGTTTCAATATTGGGATCAAATGTTGTGGGTGTGTATCATCACACAGCAGGTCTGTTGAAAATGTATCTTCAAATAGTTACACCAGAAGCCATTTCTGCTTATTTTTGCTGTGTACAAAAATACATTGAATGAACTTTGGCCAGCTCCCTAGTTGGGCTGGTGTAACATGCTAATGGATATATTTTAGGGTTTAAAATTTTGCAGTTTTGTTTGGTTTTATTGTTTTCCTTTGAAATTCCTTTAAAGAATAGGTACCCTAAGATAGATAGATAGATGATAGATGATAGATGATAGATGATAGATAGATAGATGATAGATGATAGATAGATAGATAGATAGATAGATAGATGATAGTGAGATAGATAGATAGATAGATAGATAGATAGATAGATAGATAGATAGATAGAGAGAGGGAGATAGATAGATGATACATGATAGAATGGATGACTAGATAGGTTGAGGGATCGATGGATCAATAGATAGATAGATAGATAGATAGATAGATAGATAGATAGATAGATATAGATAGATAGATAGATAGATAGATAGATAGATGATAGTGAGAGAGAGAGAGAGAGAGAGAGAGATATACATGATAGAATGGATGGATGACTAGATAGGTTGATGGATGGATGGATAGATAGATAGATAGATAGATAGATAGATAGATAGATAGATAGATAGATAGATGATAGATAGATAGATGATAGTGAGAGAGAGAGAGAGAGATGATACATGATAGAATGGATGGATGACTAGATAGGTTGATGGATGGATGGATGGATAGATAGATAGATAGATAGATAGATAGATAGATAGATAGATAGATAGATAGATAGATAGATAGATAGATAGATAGATAAAGAAAATGGTTCTCCAAATAAGAATCAAGGGAAGAGATTTTACTTATTCTATGAGATACATCCATCCATAGGCAGGAGTGTTACCATCTTGGTTTATTGCACTCCCCAAGGGCTTGACCTGGATAATAAAGTCCCTTACTGGTCACTAACTTACATTATTGAGATCCATTTCAGATTTTAATGGCATGACATGGTTACGAATGGTTATTGAGATGTAAATGATCTTCCCATAGGTTATTTAAGGCACACGGGAAGTCCCTTGGTTAAAGCGGGAATGGACTATTGATTTTTTTTTCAGCAATTAAGAAAATAAATTTTAGCATTTACGTTCAGGCTTTTTCTTAAAAAAAATAAAATAAACCCAAATGGTGATCAATGACCCAGTCTGTATTACACACACACTTGATCTTAGCCAAAAGGCCCAATCTGTAGCAGATTGTCTCTAAGTATTTATGTAGATTCTCTCCCTCTCCCTCTCCCTCTCTCTCTCTGTAATAAGATCACAGTTGGGATTCTACTGGTTCTTAATTTTGCACCTGGTTCACTGAACCAGTATTTGAACCAACCAGCTGTCCCACCCCACCCCTCCCAGGAGTCTCCACGTGATCCATTTTTGATGCAGGTAAGTGCAGGGTCCACACAGAGGCTCTGGGAGGGGGGAAATGGGTCTTCTGGAAGTCCAGAAACAGGCCTATTTCTGGCTACTGAAGGGCCTCCAGAGCCTGGGAGAGGCCATTTTCACCCTCCCAAAGGTCCAAGGGAAACCTCTGGATCTTTGGGAAGGTGAAAATGGAAGTACCGGAAGTTGCAAAATGGGCCTGTTTCTGGCTTCCGGAAGGGATCCAGAGCCCGGAGGAGGCTGTTTTTGACCTCCCAGAGGCCCGGGGGAAGTCTCCAGACCCTTGGGAAGGTGAAAAACAGAAGTACTAGAAGTTACCGCAAGTTGCTATATGGGCCACACCCACCCAGCAACTGGGCAGTGAACCGGTTGCTGGGATTTTTGAATCCCACCCCTGAATAAGATGGACTGCAAGCTTCTTTTGACTCCAAACCAAGTTTCTGGTTTTAGTTTGCTTTACCAATCAAGATGTGGTTAAAGATTTCCCTGCGATGTAAGCAAAAGTACTCAAGTTACAAGGAAGGGAAATGTTTTGTTTTTTCAAGTTATTTTTCAGCCTACAGCGCCACATTTGGAAATACGTAGGCATAGTGCTCCATAATGGTGAAACCTGAAGTTCCTAAATTAACATGCTAATAGAGTTTTCCTTTTTTTTGCTAGCAAATAGGTCAGCTTGCACCACCAAGGGTGAAAAAGAGTTTGGTGCCCAAAGCTAAAAAGGAAGCAATGAACTATTCAAGTGTGGTCCTAATGCTACTAGACAGCTACATTAGGGTTTCTAGGATGCTGGCTGGGTTTAAGAGGATGCTGAATAAGCATTCATTACTTATTAGAACTGAGGTCCTACACCAAGGTTCTTCAAACTTGAGAGCTTTAAGACTTGTGGACTTCAGCTCCCAGAATTCCTGAGCTAACATGACTGGAGGAGGAATTCTGGGAGTTGAAGTCCATAAGTCTTAAAGCTCTCAAGCTTGACGATCCCTGTCCTATACAGCATCCCCTGCAACTAAACAATGGCATGAACAGTAG